>NW_003546261.1:445305-461023 GCF_000090795.2 Amphimedon queenslandica | reverse complement strand
AAGTGTCTTCTAGAATCAAGTGGAGCTGAAATAACGCATCATTCTCTGGGAAACTATTGATCAACATCTCTTCATAAAGCTGGGCTAGCTCAGTCTTGTATTCAGACATTTGTTCTCGATATTGCTCAAAAAGCGAGGTATCATCATGACTATCAGGTAGACTAGAGATTATAGTATGAGCAGCAGTTAAATTCTTCTCTAAACGTGATAGTCTTCGGGAGATTATCACCTTCTCAGGTGCATCAACAGGCGTTCGAGTACTGCTAGCCGTACATACTTCACTTACACGCAACTGAAAATCAGAGATTCGATCATCATGCTTATCTAGTATGTCCTGCTCACGCTCGAGGTCATCCTCTGCTTCAGTCACATCAACGATCTGTAAATGTAGATCTTTGAACTCAGCATCGAGCTTATGAAGTTTAGCAGCTATCTGTTCAGCTTGACCAGTGGTAGTGGGAAGATGACTCGAATCTTCCAGCTCCTTGAGTTTAGTACCAAGGCGAGTAATTGAGCTACGTATCACTCCTCTCTTCTTACGTAACGAATGAGATAGAGTTGCTATTTCGTCCTGACTGGCCATGAGTATCGATAGATGATCAAATAAGTAAGTCAGCAGCCAAAGCAAGAAGTATCGGTAGTATCCGGCTCGGTGGACCAAAAAATGTTAGGGCTGCTAACAAGATGCTAATGGATATAGCTGGCAGGACAAAGAGAGACACTAAGAACTTTTAACATGAGACAAAATCTTTATCTAAAATTAATGTGTAGTAAATTTTTTACAAAATGATCAATAAGAATAATTATGGTACTTCACAATATTAGTCTGAACACCCAGTGATGGCAATATGATTTGTGAAGGAATTTTCCACTTTGTTCATTACCTGTACAATTTCTTTTTCTTTCCATTCCAACCCAGTACCTGCAATGGCAACCATAACATACATTGCACCAGATGGGTGTACCTCCTAAGTGCTTCACCTAATGCAAAGTGTCTATAGTAGTACACCAGTGTCTTTAATGCTAGTGATTTTACCCTAGATCTAGGGTACTTAATGCTCATTTAAGGCCAAGGGTAGTTAATATTTAAAAGCACAAAATCCAGGGTAATTCTGATTTTTACTATTTGTATTGATATTTACAGGAATATAATGAAATTTATATCAAAACTCATCATTATTGGTGTAATAAAAAGGGGTAATGCAAGTTGAGGGCAGGGGTTCAAAGTAATTTCTATGGATTTGTAGTATTGTTAGAATCGTAATTAACAAGTAGAAAAGGTAATCACTTAAATTAACCGCAACTTAGTGAAGAGAGATAAATGAGACCAAGATGAAGAAGGAGAGAAACAAGCAAAAGACAGAGCAGAACCAAATAACATGTGTGTGCCTATCATAATGATGTTACACAATAGAGCCATCTAGAAGCATGAACCAAAACCACACTGTTACATAACTAAATGTAATACAAACAAAACGACAAGGTAAATAATGAATTTGTCAGTTACCACACACCTCCCTTTTCAAGAGTGTTGAGACGGTGACAATCAATGAGAACTCGGGTTCTTCGAGAGTAATGCCTTTAGGTGTAGAGAGGAGTAGTAGGAGGTTCTAATGAGAGCTCCCTAGCAGTGGAATCAGTATGAGAGGATAATCCATCAGTCATAGCCCAATCATTTTAATTAGTGGTTTCTGCAGAGTACCTCTTTCAAATATGGTCCACATGCCTTCTCAGGATCACACCTTCTTCAGAGTTAACTTGATATGATAATGGTCCAGAGACCTTAATAACTTCTGCTACTAACCACTTATCACCATAGAAGTTTTTAGCAAATACTTTATCTCCGATACAAAACTGTCGAGGTACTTTTCCTGAAATATTTTTCTCTCTCTTCTTAGTCATTCTACTAGCCATGTCTGGATGTAATACTGTCCTGAGCCTCCTCGCCATCAAAAGTTCTGCAGGAGAGAGACCAGTGGTAGTATGTGGGTAACCCTGTACCTGAATAGAAATTTAGTTAATCTCTCATCCATAGCTCCCTCAAGCTTAACGACGGACTGCTTAAAAGTTTGCACTGCTCCTTCTGCCAATCCGTTGGATGATGGTTGGTAGGGAGAGGTTAGTATCTGTCTCATACCAAGAGCTTTCAGAAAAGCACAAAATTCAACTGATGTAAAGCCTGTCCCATTATCAGAAACAAACTTATCAGGCAAGCCAAATGTAGAAAAAGTTAGGCATAATTTAGACATACTAGCTTCAGCTGAAATTAAGGGTACAATATGCACTTCTAACCACTTAGAATAGGCATGTATAACAAGTAAAAACAATTTAACTTGGAACAGTCCTGCATTGTCGATATCTAACCGTGATCACAGTCTTCATCGCCATTCCATGGGTGGAGTGGTGCCGAGGGGTCCGCAACGAAGAAAAATCTGGTACACTTTCCAAAAAATCAAAAAAATCCAGTAAAAGAATCCAATAATCCAATAAAAATCCAAAAATCCACAGAAATCCACCAGTAATCCAGAAAATCCTTGCAATAATCCAAAAATCCAATCAGTAATCCAAAAAATCCAAGGAAATCCAGTCACAATATTCAAAGATTTACTGTCTATGATTTATTAACCATTAAAAATAGTTAACTAACTGCTATTATTAAACGAGTGGTAATTTTTAATAGTTAGTTGACCATTAT
The DNA here is from genome assembly GCF_000090795.2 of Amphimedon queenslandica. NCBI lineage: Eukaryota > Metazoa > Porifera > Demospongiae > Haplosclerida > Niphatidae > Amphimedon > Amphimedon queenslandica. The sequence continues at coordinate 458,328 of NW_003546261.1, read as the reverse complement.
TAATAGTTAATTAACCATTATTAATAGTTAATTAATATAACTAATGGTTAGTTAACTTTAATAACATGGTGGATACTATTGATTAATGTTCTATGATCAAAAAATCCAAAAAATCCAACAAGAGTCCAAAAAAATCCAAAACTGCAGTCAAAATTTCAGTGGATTTTAAATCTGGTACACTTTTGGAGGCCGTTTCGGACCCCTCAATTGGTGCTGATGGAGGACTTGGCCTGCTATTCTGACATATTTCACATGTTTGTACATTTCGAGTAATGAAACCCGTCAGAATGCATTGAACGTTGACAGCTTTGATCGAGCGGCTATTAGGAGAAAAATATGCTTCATGCAATCAAAGAAGCAGTACATTACACTTGACAATCTCCTTCCTGAGCTTAAGGCTGATAGCACTTTTAATGGATCAAAATCGTCTCTTCATTGCTTATTAAAAAATATGAACTATAGGTTTAGGAAAGTCGGCAACAAAAGGATCTACTACAAACAGCCTCATATTATCGAACAACGTGAGGAATATTTAGTTAGGATGCACAACAACCATAGCGGTGAGAACAGGCCAGTCATCTACCTTGACGAAACATGGATGAATGCTCATGATGGGAAGGATAAACAATGGGTATGTCATTAAACATGCCAATACAATAACAATAAAATTATTTTAATACTTTTTACAATTATTACAGGTACAACCAGACACACTAACTGGTGGTACAAGCGGTGGAGTCACTAAGCCATACGGAAAGGGCAAAAGACTGATCATTCTTCATGCAGGATCAGAAAATGGCTGGGTACCAAATGCAGAACTGGCATTTCAGTCTGGGGACACTTCAGATGACTACACACAAGGATATGAATCACCAGGAATTTGAGCGATGGTTCAAAGATCAACTACTCCCTAATATTCCTGTGAACTCAATAATAGCAATGGACAATGCATCATATCATTCAAGGAGATTTGAACTACTGCCTACTTCATCATGGCGTAAAGGTGATATGGTCACATGGTTAGTAAACAAGAGCATACCATTTCCAGCTGGATCTAACAAGAAGGCGCTTTACATCATTATAAAGCAACATAAGACTAATATTTGCAGTATGCTACAGATGAGATGGCAAAGAGTGCTGGTCATGAAGTGGTGAGGCTTCCAGTAGGACACTGTGAACTTAATCCTATTAGTAACGTGGTAGCGTTACTAAGTAGGATTCACCCCCAAACAAAATGGCTGCCACGGCTTTTGCAGCCTTGCTATACCGGGAAAAAGAGCTCCTATGCTTACCAGACTTTATAGAGGACCTTATCTTGACTAGAAGACACCATTGGTACCACTAGCGTGGCTCTAGGCCCTGTCTAAGAGGAAATTCGAAAATCGGTGAACCAGCTGTTTTGTTCAGCCACCTTTTTTCATCTTCATCATCATCATCATCATAAAGTCCTGTCAATCCAGTTGTCGGTGTGTATCTCAGTATCAGTTGATGCTACAAGGATAGTTCTTACACTAATCAACTCCAACAATCTATGCCCAAGTCCATGTCCCATGAGATTATTCTTCAAGTAAGGAAAAAGTGATACTGTGACTGGTGGATAGAGCCATCTTAGCTGCATGCCGCCATTTTTTTAATTAAAGAAGCACGTGCTCAAAAATTTGGGTGTGGTCGCGCATGCTCAGATCTGCAGCTCTGGAAGAAGCAATTAATTTTTTTCCCAAGCTATGCTTGGAATCAACTACTGCAATACTTTAGTGGAGGTTTCCAGCTAAAAGAAGGTATTAATCTTACATGTTACTGTTTTATCAAGTGTGTAATTTTATTTTATTTCAAAAAACAAACAATTAATTAATGTATGATATATATGCAATGATGATATGAATGACAACAGCCTGGAAGAACAGGAATAGCTGCAACATTGCAGGGAAGATGGACACTCTCAGCTCACAGCTTCTTGAACAAGGACTTGTGTCAAGACTAGTATTAATTTCACTTGTCATCAGGATAGTTGATATTCCTTCAGCATATCTATTCAGTGCTGTCTCTCATAAATAATGTAGTCATAACAATGATAATAATAATAAAGAAAATTATTGTTTGTGTAAAATCAACAAGGATCACAATGGCAACTAAAGAAATATTATAACTATTATAAAAAAATTAACACAAACTAGAACATAAAAAATTTAAAAAAACAAGGTTAAGTAGAATTCCAAACGACCAACCAAAATACGAAATGAAAATCCTACTCATGACGCAAATTCTACTCTACATTGCAAGGTGATCCATAATTCTTACATAATAACATTGAAAGTACAATGTAGTGTAAATTTTGCGTCACGAGTAGGATTTTCATTTCGTATTTTCGTTGGTCGTTCGGAATTCTACTTAACCTTGTTTTTTTAAATTTTTTATGTTCTTTTGAAATGGCATGGGCTCAAGTTAAAGGATATGCTAAAAAACATAAGACACAATTCACACTTGAAGCATTGGAGCCTCTAGTTAAAGATGGTATCACACAAGTTACTCCAGAAAGATGGCACAGTCTTGTTCAGCACATACGTTGAGGAGGTGGAGGATCGATACTACGAAGCAGACAATTATATGTAGTTACTGTACCTGACCTTTCAATTTGAGTTGGTGACTCATCAACTGAATCAGAATCCAAATCAGATGATTTTGAGGATGAACTAAATGACAGTGAAAGCAAAACGGATATTTCAGATGAGGAGGATGAAGAGCTGTGGGGAAATAGCCCACTTGCAAGTGTCGAGGGCTTGTGAGTTAATACCTGCAGTGATCATCAAATCATCTAAGGAACAGCAGCAATATCTGATTTATTTGACCGGCCTTTGTGAAGGCCCCCACAGTCAAAAGATCTCTAATGATGATAATAATAATATACATACACATAATACAATACAATAACAGTCAGGGCGCGACCGTGAAATAATAATTGATGTTCTTATGTAAACAATGACGCAGTAGTTTACGTAATACAACGTAGTTTGCGGTTAGCTTTGGTATGCCATTGGGTTTATAGGGAGAACCCGGTTCTCAGGGTTCCCAAGGGCTGAGAGACCTACAACGTAGTTTGCGGTTAGCTTTGGTATGCCATTGGGTTTATAGGGAGAACCCGGTTCTCAGGGTTCCCAAGGGCTGAGAGACCCAAGATTTCACAAATTTTGATGGACTTTAGCAACTAAGAACATGTGAAAAATTCATCCTTATTGCGCCTATCTATAAAAAGTTATTCAAGTTTTTCTTGTCCCAAGCTCAACTGGGATTGAGTATAGTATAATTATGCATGAAGTTCAAAGAGGTGGGTTTGTATGTGCTGGGCCATCTTAACACCAAAAACTTGTCACTCAGTTGGTAAATTTGTTTATTTTATCAATATCACCTGCATGTTTATTGCACAGCATACTTTTGCCAGTTAGTCTTCCTGTCATTACTGCTACTCATTCTTGCAAGTGTTCTGTTCTAACTTGTAAATTATTTTTGTTATTATTCAAGCCCTGCCTGGTGTAGTTTTCGCCTTAAGAATTATTAATTGTATTTCCATGTATGTTTCTAAAGCATGCTGTACAAGCACACTATTAAACGGTTTACTTATATACCATTACAATGTCTTTGTCCAATTTTTTGTAATTCACAAATGTACTAAGTGAATGTATAAATCATGGCTAGTAGCCTACTATAGAGTTAAATATTCTAATAAAATTTTATGTTTTGTAGTTTTTGACTTCTGCTTGTTTTCTTGTATCAATCTTCCTGCACTGCTGTTACAGCCTTGATAGACTGTTTTTTGTTGGTTCTGCTATTATTCTCTCATGGGTCCTACTCAGTATTATTGTCTCGTGGGTCTCTTGTGGGTCCTGCTCAGTATCATTCTCTCGTAGGTTTTGCTATTATTCACTCATGGTTCCTGCTCAGTATTATTCTCTCCTGGGCCCTGCTATTATTTTCTCGTAGGTCCTGCTGTGGATCCTGCTATTATTCTCTCTTAGGTCCTGCTATGGATCCAGCTATAATTCTCTCATAGGCCCTGCTTATTTTTTCTCTCTCGTGTGTCTTCCTCAGTATTAGACGGTTCTGGGGATTCCAGTTGCTTTTTTCTCTCACCTGAATTTAAACACAGTCAGTATTGATAAATTTTATGTATCTACTCTTTCCATTCTCTTTTCACTATCCTTTTTTTGTCTGACCATCCATTACCGTTCATGTACATTTTTAGTTTTACTTGTTCCTGAATCTACTAGTACATATGCAAGTGTTTATCTTTTGTCTTATTGCTCTCACACTTTTGGTTACTTACTAAAACCATTTTTTATTATATATTATACCACATTTTTAGGAACACATCTGATTACTTGTCATGTATGGCTTGATGAGCATAGTGAATACGTCTGTACTTTCTGATAGCAAGATATTTTTGCCATGGTCTATTATAGATTGAATGATGAAGCAATGACATTTTAAGGATTTTACAGGGATTGTGTTGAGCCTCAATTAGAGGGTAATCAGTTTCAAAGTGTCTTCAGCTTATGTAGGGCAAATTCAATTGATCTTGTAGATAATCTCAGTTTACTAGTTTCATCAGTTGTGTAATTATTTGGGCCATTCCTCAGGTATTTAATAGTTTCTACTTTTTCTAACCACTACTCATTTGATATTTCGAAGTGTGGTAGCAGTTTATGTCAGATGCAAGCCAGTTCAACTTCCAGCGAATGCATTTATTAAACTTAGGCACATTCCACACTCAACACCTAGTGACAACGAAGAATATTATCCCCCTTGTAGTGAGGTATTTGGAATGACGACTTCAGGAGAACATAAGCCCTCTTTTAAAAGGACTGCTGATATTCAAAAGAAGAGCCTCCGCCATAAGAATACTCTACCGTTTTATGGAAGTGTGCAACATGTCAAAAATTGTCAATTACTTGTGACTTGCCAGTTTAGTAGTGATATGACTTGCTTTTCTGTACTTCTCTTGCTGCGATAGAACAGTTTTGCATTTTGAATTTTTACTGCACACTGTACTAATCATACACCCACTGTCACCCCGATCAAAACATCCAATATCCGCAATACTATAATTACATTTGTAATAGAACTGTGTCCATCGCAAAGTACAAAGTGAAGCATGATACGGGGAGAGCTTCTTAATGATATGAAGTGCAAATATATGTCTTCATGGTAAATGCATTGTTTTCCAGAATGAATGATTGCATGATTCATCAGAAACGACTATTGACTCAGAACTAGTTTCTGCTTCATACGAATCTCCTTTCTAACTAACTTAACTTTTGTTGAACTATCAATTTAAGAACAAACGTATAAGTGTATGGTGTTATTTGCTGCATGTACTTATACAGAACTGAATCTTCTGAGAATGGTATGGCTGTAATTTTCTGAAACAGATTCAATGCCCTGTGATCTCGCTCCATTTGAAGAGAATTAAGAGCAATGATTAATTGTGAGCCGAATTGACTTAAATTACTGTACTTTGTGATAACTGATGTCAACTTTTGATTGATGCACTCAAGACGATTGTTGGTACAATTTTGAAAGATTAATTTATCATTTTTCAATCCGTTGACCGACTGATTGCATATTGAGTGCCAATTTGCATTGAAATAGTCTAATACACTCTTCAAATTGGTATCATTTAATAGACCATAATGCTGCATATACTCATCCTCACTAGATGCATATGATATCTTTTGTACTACCTCCAGAGCAAGTGTTCATTCACCTTGCGTTTGTCCTAGTTTATTAGTAGTTGTCTCACAGCGAAATGTCCTTAAGACATGAAACAAACATATATGCAGACTTGAATGTGGACATTTTTTCTCTAACATACCCCTTTCAGTAAAATCTTTGTTACACATATTTGTTGCAGTTTTAGTCCAATCAGCATTGTGTTTCTTGAATAGATCTGAAATTGTTGATATGTCTCGGCCAATCTAACCAATCAAAGATTGGTCTAGTATCTGTAATAGCTTAGCGGTAGAGCATTTGATTGTTAATGAAGGCGTCAACAGTTCGAATCTGAAATGTAAAGACTAGCGAAATATATCAAATTACGGTTGGATGTAAAAGACCATAACAAAGGGGGGAGTCAATGAGAGTTGGAATGGTAGAGCCCAGATCTATTGGAAAAACAAATCCGCTAATATCTTTAATGAATAACATGTTGATAGATTTGCCATCTCATCTAAAATTTTGTGAATGGATCATGCATCTTCATGAAGGACTAAACTGATAGCAATGATGACACTCTCACCATTACCATCTTCTTTAAGTAAAACATACAGTGGCAATCTCAGGTCGTTGAGCTTGTGTGTCGCATCAATGAAAAGGATCTCTGTGTACATAGAATATGCATGTTGCATGTGTTCATCTTGATAATAGATACCATTCAGGGCATCATTAGCGTCCACAATAACTTCAACAACAGAACCTGCATGTATGTATTTATAATAAGAAATTTTAAAATGGCACAATTTTTCTCACCTGGCAATTTTAACTCGTCTACTGCACTACTAATGTTGCTGTCATCCAATACATCATTCCCTGTTCCAATATTATGAAGGTCTTTTAGCAACACTACTTGACCAGATTTACGTGAAAGATGATCTTGCAATAACTTTCATTGGCTTTTAACTGCAGCATTTGCCCCGCTGCTTTTCTTTCTGATTGATGCAATCTTCTTTGTTGAAAAGCAGTCTAAACTTAGTTGCTTAATTAAAGTACACATCAATGTAAATATACATTTGGTAGCTTGTGGTTGTGATCTGTATTATTTGAAGTAACTACAATGGAATTTTGACCTTTATTTGCTCTGAATTGTGTTTGTGCAGGATAAGACTTTCGAAATGTACTAACAGTCACGAATAAATAAGCTACATGACTGTGTACAACTCACAATTGTCAAGGTCTTGCTCCTTTAATTTTTGACACATATCTCTTTCCTCCATGCATGCAGCAAATAGCATCTCGGAGTATTTTATTGTCTTATTAAAATGACGCTTTGGGCACCTCCTAGCTGCTACTTCAATTGTATGACAGTCTTTTGTGTAGAACTGCCCAAATTTTCGTTTTTCATACTCTTGGATGGCCTCATAAGCACTTCATATGACTAGTACTTACTGCCAACAGCAAAGCAAATGTTGCCAGAGCAGGCAGCCATTTTGAATTAACTTCTTTTTTATGGGTTATTATAAATAATCAGGGTTATTGTAATTCTCATTTTAATCATTAGGAATTAGCAATCATTAGCAATTATTAGCTAATTCTAATTGTAATTCTTATTAAAAGGATTATGCTATCTAATTGTAATTCTAATTGTAATCAATGAAACAACAAGTAATTTAATTAGATAATCATTGTATAGTTACTGTACATGTGCCAGGAGCCCATGAAAAAAGTAACTTAAAGAGTAAACAGTGAAACATCAGGCATAGTGACAGTCTCCTCTTACTTTCTGCATTCATGCATGTGATGTAACATACTGACTGTTATCGTCTTACTTAAAAAAACTTTGAAAACCTTCATTAACTAAATGTAATCTAATTAAATTACTAATTTAATTACAAATCATTCAAACTAATTCTAATTCTAATAATTGATTAAGTCAATTGTTAAAGCGAATTCTAATTCTAATCATTACATTGCCAATCATCAAATAATTGTAATCATAATGATTAATGACTCTAAATAATTACAACAACTCTGTAAATAATACAGAGTAAACAGAATGATAGCCAGAGAAATAAGGACCCATGACCGGATAAATAGCCACTTCGCTTCTGGAAAGCCTTAGGAAGTCTCCAGAAGACCCACTTTTGTGCGAGAATGAAGTTATTGTGCTTGAATAGGGACCTTGTACCAGTCTTCAGTTTACCACCATTACTCGTTGCTATGGTAATTGTTAATTTTTTGAATTGAATGTCATTAAAAATGCGTGACCGCTTAATATATTGCAAATTCTGGACCTGACATGTTATGATATGATAGAAAAGCTGTATTATTCAGCCCCAATTTGCGTATATTGTGGCAAACATCAACCTTTTATTCTGAAAACTTATATCCTCAATGTAGTGATTGCAGCAATAAACCCCCAGTACCTAAATGATTGTTATTTCTCAGCCTCTCTTCCCTCACAAGAATCGTGCTTTCACTTATAGTTATTCCCTCCTAAAGTGCAAGTGTTTAGTCTTGTTTATCTTTTTGCAATTATTACTACTTACTTTAAGTATTTTGCAATTTTTAGCCTCATTAAGCGAGTAGTCCTGAGACTGGCAGAATGCCATGTGTTTAGATATAGATTAATAAAAAATTGAATTTGATGATTAAAAATTTACATATGATTATTAAAAAAATGAATAATAATAATGAATCTGCCCGCATCACCCCTGCCTCTGTAATGGAAAACAAGGAATCTTATTGGAGTGGCCTAATAGTTAAACTATAGAAAATATCTCTTAGGTTCAGGAAATATCAAGGGAAATCTAAAGCCCTTGGTACTGCTAGTGTCTTACATTAGGCAGCTCATGCAGGTAGATTGCCCTTTAGTTGTATAATGATACATATGGGTTTAACGCACTTAAAGCCACATTTCACTTCGTCAGTACTACTGCTTGGAGGTTGTTGATAATTTAAGTGTTATAAATCAAATGAATTGATTGCTTGCTTATTCCACTATAATTGTTATTCCATTTGTGACAAAATTTTGTATGCATGATTGGTCTTGGGCTTCATTATGACCAAGATTTATTATGTAGTTAGTCTCATCACCCAGCTCCTTCAGGGACGAAACTATTACTTCGTCTAAGTATTATTTGCTGTAATAGTATCATAATAATTATTCCTTAAAGCTGATATGATGTAATTTTACTACTGGTTGTTTATAACACAGTTATTCTCTACATGTTGTTAATATAGGTGCTGCATTTCTCTGTTCTCAATGAAACTGGTGTTCATTAACTCTCGGCTTTATCTCCTGATGTCCATCTTAAGGTATTTCCCTCCTCCTCATACTAACTCAAGTAATCAACTGTAAAATAGCTACTGTAACATAATTATGCATGTACATTAATGTATGCATCAACTTTAGTATTATTTTTTATGATGTGTCAAGACGTATTACATACTGCATTGCATGTACTTGTCTGTATATTAAAGGAGAGACAGGAAAAGAGAATGGGATGTCTTTCTGTTGCGTAATTTGATACATCATCTATTGTGTAGGAGAATGTTGCCAAATGATTAAGAGAAAGAAATGAAGAAGAGGGGTTTAAAATGTCAAATTAGAACAAGTCAGTGTTTAAACATCAGCGTCACTGTATAATTCAAAAATGTCGTCTCTTCCTGTCTCTCTTGTACAATATGATCAAGTCAAAGTCAGGAAATAATTAAGGCTGTGTTGCATTGGCTTAATCAACATGATGGTATATGGTGTGTAATGTACATGTTAATAGAGACTACTGCATGTTTAATATCAATGGCAGTTTCCACAGGCCTTAAACATTTATAACAATATCTAATTTTAATCGGAATCAGCTTAAATTTTTTATGTAAAACAAGAACATATGCACATTTCAAAAAAAAGAAAAAATCTCCTGGAAGCAATTTTTGACATAATATGCTTTGTACTATAATAACACAGGATGTTTGTCAATGCTCATACAAACCCCTCGACAACATTTAACACTTCCAGCACGTAATGCTTTGGTGTACATGTATGCTCTTCATTTGCCACTCTCTTCCACCATTCTTAAACTAATCTCTCACGTTATTCCTCTCTCCGCCTCCTTAAATCTTTCTGAATATAGTTTATTCTCACACTTTGCCCTCTTCTTCCCTATCATCAATTTCTATAACTTTACTATTCTACACGTGCATGTCTCTTTTTACTACATCTTTCGCCTTATATCTCTTTCTCCTGTATATCGCTATCCTATTTGTATGTTTCTTTCTTTTTGTCTTCCTTTGTACATGTATATTCCTCTCCCCCATGACTGTCTCACTCTGTCTTTCTGTCTTTCTCTCATAATCTCTCTGATTTGCTAAAAGTATTTCTAGCTTTTAACTGCACCTGCATATGCCTTGTTTATTCATCTCTTTTCACTATATAATATCGATTCCATTCATCATTAACATTGAGCTACTGCATTAGACATGACAGATAGATAGTAGTAAGCTTGCAGACATTGGGCATGAACAGAGGATTGGTATGACTAGAGATGCTGGTACATACATATGCATTCGTATAGAAGATTTCTTACCTGAGTTTGACTCGTTCACTGTCGCCTCAATAAAACATAATGTCAATTAGCATGACAAAGTGGACCATTTGGCTACAAGTTACAGATATAATTGGACCCAACAAATAATGTTTGCAATGATATGTTGTAAAAGAGAAGCTACATGTATAGTAGCATTGTTCTCAATAGTCAATTTACTTTGTCTAGGTTACTGGTACTGATGCATGTGTCTCTGATTACAAAGAAAGCAGTTAGAGAGAACAAGTCTCTAAATCACCTCCAGGTCTCAGATTTTGCCAGGTTCAAGTTAGCAAATTTTAACAAGACATTTACTACAGCATCTGTTTTTGGATGTACTTGTACACTTAGGTTTACATTTCAGTAAAATGCAATGTGCTTACTTTGTAGGTAGTCCTGCTGAGCCAGGTATTATCAAACTGGATGATGATCCCATTGCTGATTTAGTTGAAGTCAGTTTTCATATGATTAATCCTCTTAAGGAAGCTATTATAGATAAAATTGTAAGATATACTTATTTCTGAATTTATGTTTACCCTTTACTTATAGATTAAGTTAACAAAGGCATTTTTGGACAAGTTCCTAGACAAAATTTTGTGAAGTGACGCAGTAAGTATAATACTTAAGGCTGCATTTACACAGCAATGCCAAAGTTGTAAAAATACAATTTTATCATGTTTTCATTTGTTTCTGTGTAAAGAGAAGCATAACACAGGGACAAAACAATAGTGATTCCATTAATTTTGTTGCAGTGTAGTAAACCAGACCTACAGTCTACGAGATAACAGTACAATTTCTAGACAAAATTTTTAAGGCTCCTTTATCAGTTAATTATATTCATAACCATTGTTGCTTATGAATAAATTTTGCTGAACAACCTATTTTGGGGGGTTATTTCACAAAAGTTACTTGGCCCACAACTTTAAGTATTGCACAGTGTATTAAGCATATGTTCTAAAGTTGCCAGACTCTTTTTGGAGGGTGCAAAAGGTCTGTGACTGAATTGTACAACAATCAAAGTTGGCCACAGCTAAAAAGTTGTTAAAATGGCCGTGCAAGTAACAATGAAACAAGTAGCAATAAAGGTTGATGAGATCCTTGTTTTTCTCCTGAAACACATTGATACATCCTTCTAGTAATTTATCACAAGGTTTCAAGAATAGCTTTCTTATACATGGTGTCCTGAGCTGCCAAATAGTGTGCATATTTCACCTATTTCTTCATGACCAAAACTCAAGAGCTTTAGCAATCACGTAACGTAATTCTGTACATTTATGATTATTAGCAATCCTGAAGAATTTTAGCCTTGCAGACAGGCTGTGACTAATTTTGCACTAAAATCAAAGTCAGGAATTTTTGAAACATGAAGCAACAGGATGCAGAATATCTCTCTTGTCTCTAGTTGATTGTACAAGGCTATTTTTTATTATTAAAAGCATGTATATTCTATTATTCTTGCTATTAATCATAGTGTGTGAGCATCTGTGGCTGTCCTAGAAATGATAAAAGGCAGCATACTTCAGCCATGTTCATTTTCAATATGAAATCCGTACAGTGCCCACACTGCTTGCTTCCAGTAAAATGTACTGTTATCGTGTAGACTGCTAGGACACTAGGATGTGTTGTATTGTTTAAAATTTCCCAAAAGCAATGAAATTTTGCTAGGCATCAAAAATTTAAAATTGTCTAAAGACTAATGATTGTTTTAATGTGGAGTTGCCCTGCAATTACTTTATGTCCTGTCGGAATATCTAGAGACACTACACATCAGGCAATTTATTTTGAAAACATTAATGTAGCACCAGGAAACCTACACACTTCTGCCACACGGAAGGTGTTCATTACATTGTGAAAATGCTTATATGCACGTACTCTACAAGCAGAAGCCTTGACTGCTACTATAGAAACTACCATGAACACAATGTATCTAACTGGAGTAGCCTAGGCTTAACTAAGCTAGAAAATGAATGTTCATTTATTATAGTATTATAAAATTATAGGCGGTAGCCTATATGTAGGATGCAGGTGAATTTTTCAAGATTGCAGCCGTTTTTATGATTTTTAAACACTTAAAACTCTTTCATCTTACGTTGCACAGCCTTATAAATGGCTTAGATGAGCTCTCCTCCACTGAGCAATTCTCGTAATACCTTTAAAGTGGGCTGTAATGTAGCGGGAGCATTTCTGGAGAATAAGCCCAAATTCAAATTTCTGCAAAATTTTTCAGACTTTTTTTCTTCTTTCATCTTCTTCTATCTCCCGTCTAATCTTCTGAATCAGAGAAGTGCTTAAGTTGGCTTTTACATCACTCCTCTGGGCTTGGGTCAAGGACCACAAACGTAGTTTCAAAAAGAAGCGAGGACAAAGAACAAAATGGAAGACAGAATCTAGCTGCAGACACCGCGTGGGTTTGTGGTTTGATGCCATTTTAATTTATGCGCACGTGATCAGCATGAATATAATTAACCTAACCACAGAATTATAACAAAGTCTAATTTATAAATTTAAGAAAAAAGAATGGAAACAAGTAAATAAAAAACATTAAAAATGAAAAAGTAGTAGGATTGAATTGGGAAAAAGTAAAGAAACAAGAGGGTACTTGCAAACTGGTGTGATAAGAAATCCTACACCACTGCATGAAAGTCATGGCTTCATAGTTATCATAATAAGTAGTCTGTGTGGATAATTAAAATGCTTTTGGGTAATATTTTTCATGCAGTGGTATAGGATTTCT
>NW_003546261.1:397586-445074 GCF_000090795.2 Amphimedon queenslandica | reverse complement strand
TCTTGTTTCTTTACTTTTTCTCAATTCAAACCTACTACTTTTTCATTTTTAATGTTTTTTATTTACTTGTAATATTTAAGTTTGTGTAATACTTTCCAGGATGATGATGCCAATGTACATGTACAAAACCCAGTTGCACTGCAGAAACCAGATGTGGAAACATATGCTGGGACATTAATTGTAAGTATGAAACAAAACTAGATAAAAAATCATTAAAATAAATTTTAGAAATTTGATTTTGAAATAATGAATGTTTCTATGTACTTCTTTATGCGTAATTTTTTTTACTGAATTATAATGTAGGAGTAATTTTAATTGGAAAATAAGTGTAGTTCACTAAATCTCCAACGAAGGACTGACACTAAATCTGGTCAATAACATATTATGAACAGCACTTAGTTACACATCCTGATTACAATTATTATGTGTCGTGTACAAGAAAACTGTTTATTACAAAATACAATAGATTTTACTTTCAGTGTAGAAATTTGGGTGAAATGATGACAATACAGCTTTCAGCAATGAACAGGTGTGGCTCCATGAACAGAACACAAACTATGCAGCACGCTCTGCCCACATACTGTAATGGTTTTCTAACTTCTACAGAATTAACAATTGATGGTTGCTTGGCTTATGAAATTTTTCTAGGATCTTGCATTATAAAAATCTGACTTCCTTTTCTGTGTAAACCAACTTGGGTGAGTACATGTATGTTTAGACTATCAGACATCAGAAAAGAGCCAAGTTTGTTGTCATTTGATATAATTAAAAGATTATCTTATTTTTGATATTACAACTTTATATTGCTACTGTGCAAACTACTTTTGGCAATGTGATTCTCTTTTACTGCCTTAGAGGAAACAAAGTAGGGCTTAATAATGAATAAGAACTTTTAAAAGTGAGACTGATACAAGACACTCATTGAATTTAACAGAGAGTATGAAAAACGTATTTGAAAGTAACATTTCAACATGAACAGTCTGGAGAAGTGAGCTCATTCCTCTCAAGTCATACCAACACATGGTGATGATGATAACAGAGGTACTGGATTATCTATTGTAGGATAGGGGTAAATTTAATGTTACAGTCGAGTCCAAAAATAGAGTTGTACATGGGCACCAACTCTATTACATTTTGCCCATCCAATGTGAGTAACTGCTGTTTTAATGAGGATAGAGATTTATTCTTGCCCCTTGTTATAATAGAACAGCTGAATTATTATAGACTTCAATTTGGCACATTCTGACAAAGTGATGTGTGTTCTTCATATCATGCAATACATGAGCCTAATCAAGAGAAAGGACCTGGTAAATGCTTACAAATAGAAATTAAAAGCGGAATAGCGAGTTGTAGCCATTACGGTTCCGTAGAAAATGTCATTAAATAGATATTTTTGCCTCAGTTTGTACGTAGAATGTAGTGCTTTCTGTCATTAAATGACTCCTGTACATTTGTGGCATTTGTCACTATATCTGTCATGTTACACTACCTTCATTTCTATAGGGACCATTAATTGTAGTGCGAGACACTATTTCGTCTGCATTTATGCTTAAGTTATGCATGCATTGTATGTTGCATGAAGTAGAACAACACTTGCTGAAGAAAACTTCAAATGCTATTTCACTTTCTTTCATAGACACTTAGTATTTTACCAGTGGCCAGGGCTGAGAATTATTTGGATTTTTTAATTTTTTTAAATTGCATTTTTGTTTTTAAATCAAACTTTTTATAACTTATAGCAACTGAATGTTAATAAAGAAAGAGGAATAAATTATGTAAAGTCATGTTTACAGGTTTAATAGCATGGTGTAATAGATTATTGCACAACTAGGTGTATGGGGCAATTATCACTGGATAAAATTTTTTCGCCTAATAATTATAAATTGTTTGACAGTCAAAACATTGTAGAGAGGTGAAATAGTGCTATGCATGTCATCTTATAGTCATTGATTTATACCATTATTTATACGTTATAATTTAAATCGTTCTTTTAATCATGGATTTACATCAATTGAATCTAATCAAACACCCATGCCTTTGGCCTAGACAGTGAAAGCAAGCCGTGAAATTTTAAGGCCATACCCCCTTACCTTACCCATTTTATGGGGTTGTGCACTTATGTATTTATATAGCCAACCCCTGCTTTACCATGCTTGTTCTTTGTCTTTAATTTTTAAGAGGAAGAGACGGCAGACATGAAAGTAGATGGAAGAGGAAAGAAAAGACCTCGGGTGAGTTTACATTAGCCTTGAGTGATACTACATTTGCACTAGCATTTCAAATTGGGCCAGGACGGTTAAAATGAGGCAGCACAATTCAATTTGATAGTGCTAAGAGTAACCAAACTGAGTGTGGGCCTAGCCAAACTAGGTCAGGTCCACTTCTGTAGTGTAAACATAGCATGAATCTCAGGTTTACCCCCTGCTTTTTCTGACACCTTGGTACTATTGAAATGATATCATTAAAGTAGCATAAAATTTACATTAATTAGGTAAAACCTTTCTTTGAAGATTGTCAATATGCGGCCATTGTTTCACCACCCTTACTATAAATACTAATTACAGTTTATGGCCATCCTGCTTATACAGAATTGAATGGATGAGTTCGATTATTTTTTTGTAGTAGTAACAATATAATGTATATTAATCACCCAAATGATTTTAGCACATAAAGCTGGAGCATTTGAAGAAATTAAAAGCGAGGCACCAAAACAGCCATGGAAGAGATCTGCATGGAGCAAAAAGGCTACCATGTAGGTTGGATTCAGAAACAGTAATAATATATATTAATAAATGCCATATTGTTGTACGGTTCCCATTCTTTAGGCAGCTAAAATTACTTAATAGTGTATGTGTAAGTTGCTGTAGTTTAATTTTTATATCCTGTAGACAGGATCATTATCTCAGGTATATGCACATGTACTTGCAATCAATCAGGCATGTCAAACGCACAAACATTTTATAAGCCAATACAGTGTTGGTCGGACTAGAGGAGGTGAGGTCATCAGCAGGTCTCTATTGGTTATGTTTTAGTGATAGGCGGTACCAGATTTTTCCATTTTGGTTCGATACCGAGTACTTCACCTTAGAGTATTGATGGTACCGAGTACAGTTCCAATTACCTGTAGTATCTAGCATGGAATAGCCACACGTAGCCATTTTTAATTAATTACTCAATATTTATGAATAATAATTAGCTGATTATTAATGATTATTGCTAGTTATAATAGTTAATTAATGCTTGTTGGGTGTGGCTTCCGGAACCAAAACTTCGGTCGATATTACTTCAGGATTTGGTACCAGCAAATCAAGCACCAGAACCGTGGAACCGGATACTTTGGAACCGAAGCCGCCCATCACTATTATGTTTTTAAACTTCAATTAGGGAAACAGGCTAGAGAAATTTTCTGAATCAGCTGTAAATGAGTCTGTTTTCTACAAAGTTGCTAGATATGCTGGATTTTTAAATGACACGGCAAAGCACTTCTTTTCATCATTACACGATATAGTGACTCTTGATAATGATTGCGCCCATTCTATATACCCGTAAAGTGGTTGCCTTTTCGAGAAACCCCATATTTTATTGTTTGCCTTGTCAGGTGGATAAATACATCAATGAAGAGTAACCAGATTACAGCGATGTTCATAGATTGTTTTATAAGGAAAATGATATAATATATAAGGGGTGCATGTGATGTTGATGTTCACTTTAGGGATATGAACAATCTGTATGGTTCGCTGATGGTAGTAGGAGTAATTTTAATCTTTTTTGTATTGTAATTGTCTTAGTGCAAAGACGAATCAACAGATAACGGAGTGGTCCAACTGTGGTATTCAAAGTTAATTAAGTTACTGGAGCAGGATGAGAAAAAATTTATGGCCTTCTTCTGCCTAACTCTGTCATTTCCTCCTTTTAATTATAACTTTTATTTGCTATTTATTCCAGGCATCTATTCATGCCATGGAAAGGTTTCGGGAGGATAAATTAATTTCATACTGTTTATTTTACCATTCTCCCAACAAGTTAGCACAAGTACTTACTTTCCAATTATGAAACTGATAAGGTAGGTACATGTCTGTTATCAGTGCGAAATTACATATAATTTGACCATGACAGAAAGATGCTGGAATGTGCTTTAGATCAACATCTTAAGTCTCTTCATCTATGGCAATTCTATAAGTTTTGTTGTTATAACTCCAGGGGCGGATCCAAGATTTTGCAAATGGGGAGTTGAGGGATAAAATTGCGCATGAAGCATGCCGTGATTTTGGCCACGCCCCTTTTTGGCGCTATTTTGTGGTTAAAATCATGTGAAAATCAACTTTTCCACCATTTTTGGAGCTCATTCTTTGTTAATTATATTCATTAACCACAGTAATGTTGCTATATAAACTAGGTAGTTAGCACTTCCACCACTGTTGTAACAATAAAAACATTAAAAATTTTTTGAGTTGGAATGTTTTGGGGGGGTTGCAACCCCACAAACCCCCCCTAGATCCGCCCCTGAACTTCACCTATTGAAAGTCTATAACATGTTTTGTTTGTCTTAATCTAACATTATTTTTATAATATATGCGCTTAAAGGAGAAGGTGCACTACAAAACTATGCACGCAACGTCATGAAATCGCTTCCATAGATCACAGAATTAATGGAGATGCCTTGAGCACCGCCAGATTCAATGACATTTGATAATAACAAAATGGCTCCTGCACAGGTACTGTTCTTATCATGGCTAAATCACTGGCAAAAAGCATTATAAAAACATTGAAATTGGCAATGGCAAGAGAGTTAACCTATAAGCACACGTAGAAAGCATAGCAAGGAGAGAAATGGTGTCATTGACTTGAAGTAATTATTATCAAATATTATATTGTGTATTCTGAAAAATCTGTCAACAGCCTAACAAACACAATCAGATGCTGTTAGGCAGGCAATAAGTGATAGTGGCAAGGGATTAGCCTTCTTTACTTCACATAAAACCAGCCCAGGAACCACCACCACTGAGACCAAATGGCCCTGCCATATCAGCCACCACCAAGTAGAAGTGGTTCGAGCAAAAGTCCCCAACATGAGATTCTAGTACTGGTAGCAGTTGTGACATTCAACAATCTACTGGAAGGAAGAAATGAATACAAAAAATATTATTCTAATTTTTTTAAATATAAACAAAATAGGGTGAAATAGATATGGGGATGGTGAGGAGCCTCCTGTATCTGTTTACCTCTTCCCCACTGTAGCAAGTGATCCTGACCGAAGTATGGCAGTACTGTGATGGTAATATACCAGCACAACTAAAAAGCTAGTACAAGCCTAAAAATATAAATTCTTACTTTGCATTACACATCATACTACTGTGTCTAGCACCTAATAAACTTGAATTATGATTGCAGGACTTACAACTGGCATTGAATCGAAATTTAGCACGAATGACATGACCATCTAAAGTTATGAATAGTTTTGACAATGTTGATAATAATAATAATAATAATAATAATATAGAATACCTGTCTGTAACTGATCCGCGTCCTTCAGTCAGCCATATCACACTAACACTAACGTGTGCGTCTCAATAGCCAATCCCATATCTATGCAGAAAATGGCTGCTCTTCGTCCACATCACCCATACCTTCTTTATATATAATGACTAATTTAAACACATTGTAACTACCTGAAGTATTGAGCATAGCTGAAGAGCTAGTGGCATCATGTAATGGAGCCTCAGAATGATCCTCTTTTTAAACTAAATCGGCGAGTAAGTGAGACAGCAGTTCCAGCACCTTCTTTTAGTGGCTAAAGACCCCTTAACTCTGTCAATCTTAAGTAGAACTGGACATTGCCTTCATTGAGAGTAAAATGCAAGTCCATATGGTACCTAAACCCCTTCCTGCATTTCCTTGCAGAAGCAACACCATCTACAGTGCACAATTTTACACTTGAAAAAGCAGAAGCAACCATGCCCAGGGCCCCGCCGTTTATACCGCACCTTCTCGTTTAACTTACCTGCAATTATGTAAAATATCAAAAAATACCAAATTAACCTTTCACCATGTTTGTAGTTTCTAAATGGCTTTGGAAACTCATTGCAGCACTAGTAGCCATGAAAAACAGATGTCTTATTTAGAGTTTTATACCTACTGGCATTTCTGAGTTTTTCTTACAAGATATCTTTATATAATGGACCTCTGTAACTACTGCCAGAAGATTTACCGTTGTAGTCCAACAGTCACCCAGTTCCGGAACTTTCTCCTACACAGGTGATAGGAAAAATTGGAACTCGTTCAGTAGGTCAATTGGGAAAGGTTCCATAATAAACCGCGTTACTATTAGTCATAGTTACTAAACTATAGAAAATGTCTCCTTGGCCCAGAGAATATCAAGGGAAATCTACATCCCTCAGTTCTGCTATCATCTTGCATTACGCAGCTCATTCTTCTAGGCAGGTAGATTGTTTATTTGTATGTTTGCAATTGCATGATGACACATATGGGTTTATGGCTCTTAAAGCCACTTTTCATTTTCTCAATACTACTGCTTGCGGGTTGTTGATAGTTGAAGTTTTATGAATCATAGAAATTGATTGCTTGCATATGCCATTATAATAGTAATGGCCTTCATAATGGAATTTTGTATGCATGATTAGTCCCTGGCTTGATTTTGACAAAGATTCTTAATGTAGTTTGTCTCATCCATCACAATTACTGTAGGACGACTAATTTTCACGAATGCTAATAAGAATTTCCACGGCAATGGTTTAGATAGTTGCTTTGGTGATTGACCACATGTTCATACATTTACAGTGTCCAGCAGCTAATCAGCTACCTTTGGCAGCTTTAGTGGAGCCATCCAGCTCTCTTATCCCGTTATATTCTTGTATAGACCACTACCTTTGAACTGTTTGCTACTAAATCAGTGCTGGTCCGTAGGGCATCATTATAAACCACATCCAAATCAATAAACATTATGTTTATTGATTTGGGTGTGGTTTATAATCATGACCTTAGGCTAGCAGCAAAGAGCTCGAAGGTAGTGGTCCATATAAAAATATAACGGGATAAGAGAGCCGGATGGCTCCACTAAAGCTGCTAAAGAATAGCTGATTAGCTGCTGAACACTGTAACTGTACAAACACGTGGTCAATTGCCATAGCAACTAGCTAAACCGTTTCCATGGAAATTCTCTTTAGCATTTGCAGAAACTAGTTGTCCTACGGTATTCCTTGAAGCTTACTTGTTGTAATGTTACAATAGGCTGTTTATAACACAGTTATTCTCTACATGTTCTTAATGAAGAACATAAAAAATTTATGAAAACAACGTGAAGTAGGATTCCAAATGACCAACGAAAATACAAAATGAAAATCCTACTCTCGTGACGCAAATTCTACTCTACATTGTTCTTTTATTATGTTATGTCTAAATTACAAATTACCTTGCAATGTAGAGTAGAATTTGCTTCACGAGTAGGATTTTCATTTTGCAATCTCATTTGTCGTTTGGAATCCTACTTGCCCTTGTTGTTTTAAATTTTTTATGTTCTTGTTTGTGTTGATTTTTATATTATTTATATTTCATCAGTTTTGATTGTGATACTTGTTGATTTTACACAAACAATAGTTTTCTTCGTTATTATTATCATTGTTATGTCTTAAATATACAGCATTTGTGAGCAACAGCAATGAATAACTATGCTGAAGAATATCATTATAAATGAAATTAATACTAGTTTTGAAATGAGTCCTTGTTTAAACGAGAAGGTGCGGTATAAAAGGCGGTGCCCTGGGCATGGTTGCCTCTGTTTTTTTTCACGTGTAAAAATGTCTGCACTAGATGATGTAGCTTCTTCAAAAAAATGGAGGCAGAGAGGGGTTTTGGTACCAAATTGACTTACACTTTACCCTCAAAAGAAACAAGGACCAGTTCCAGTTAGGCTTGATCGAATTAAGGGGTCTTTAGGCACTAAAAGAAGGCGCTGGAAATGCTGTCTCACTTACCTTCTAATTTAGTTGGGAAAGAGGATCATTTAGAGGCTATATCACATGATACTAGTTATACGGAATACTTCAAGTAGTTATAATGTGTTTGAAATTAGTGTTAATATATAAAATTAGGTATGGGTGATGGGGACGAAGAGCAGCCATTTTGTGCATAGATATAGGATCGGCTGTTGGGACGCACATGTTGGTAATAGTGTCGTATGGTTGACCAAATGGTGATCAATTACAGTCAGGTATTATTTATTATTATTATTAATTCTTATCAAAATTATATTGATTTATTATTATTGCTATTATTATTATAGTATTAGTCATGTCATTTGTGCTGAATTTCAATTCAATGATTGTTGAGTCCTGTAATTGTAACTCAAGTTTATTATGTAGTAGATACAGAAGTATAATGCGTAATGTAAGGTAATCATACATTAATTGGCATTAATATTTTCTAGGCTTCTAATATCATATACTTGTGCTGGTATATTGCCATCACAGTACTGCCATATTTTGATCAGCATTACTTGGTACAGTTGGGAAGATGTACACAATTACAGGAAGCTACTCACCATCCCCATATCCATTCAACTCTGTTATGGTATATGTTCAATAATTTAGATTAATATAACTTTTGTATTTACTACTTCCATTGGATCGTTGAATATTGCAATTGCTACCAGTACTAGGATCTGATTGAGGACCAAGTGGGGGTCTTTTGCTGTAACCACTTCTACTTGATGAGGGTGGCTGATAATTGGTAGTCGGAAAGGGCTTCTGGTCCCAGTGCACTGCAATGAAGATATCAGTTTACAAGAGTATTACACAGTTGTGAATGCCAAATGTACAAGTTGTAAGCAAGGCTGAAAGACAGCTAGTAGACAACAATGTGGAATGGTTTGTTTACACAGCATTGCCAAGTGTGTGCAGGCCAGTAAGTTCTCTAGGATCTGTACCAGTTGTGTGCAAGCCATATCCAAAACACAATAAAAAACATAATTAATTTTATAATTCATAACAATTATTATATATCAAGAGGTACAATAATATTAACATTATCAGTACCAATAAGACGGCCAAAGTTTACAGCTGCAGTAGTATACAGCACTCGTGAAACAATATTTGTAAGTGGTACAAAAATATTTCCAGTAAAACTAGCTGATGACCACACTTGAGAAGGCTTTCCAAACCATACCTTGCAGTTGTGAGCCATATAAAATGAAACTGCAGCCATCCAAACAGTCCTTTGCTCACCATCTTTTTTCACAGAACATTTAGCAAAAAATTCTACAGATGCTAGTTTCTCATCATTACAGCCGGGAGTCTTACATAACACAAGAGAAGAACGTGAGTGTTTGGATTTTTTAGCCCTAAGAATACATTCACCTACTTGATTATGTAGTTGTAATTTCAAAGATTTGCAACGTTGATAAAGAACAAAAACTTTACTTTTGCTACTAACAATGTTTTCCAGCTTCTGTGTCTGTCGAGGAAAAAGCACATTCCTGAATTGGAGGTAAGGCTGAAACTTTAATATCTATACCTGCACATGCATCAATGCTAGTCTGATTGAGAGATCCTTTATTGTAGTCAAGAGCTTTTAGTAGTGGCAAATAGTCATTAACGTATTCAGGTAGCCATTTCAAAGGTGCATACACTTTACATTCCAAAAATCTTTTCATGATCTGCACCGATATATTGCGATTATTGGTATGATAAGAGCCTAGTATGCCATTTAATCTTTCAAAACTAAAGCACCAAAATGAATATACAGGTCCAAAATCTTCAATGCAATCTTTGATGTGACCATGAAAATGCATATTCATGGACAGTGATTAGAGCCATAAATGTCAACAAACATCTTACAAAATTCCAATAAAGTTTTATCTCCTTCAAACAGCTTAGTGATTGTAATACTATGACGACACAATAACCAACAGGCCTTAACAAATAACATCCAACAGTTATAATGATTCCATGGCAAGGAACTCTTTAAAGCAAAAGGAGAAAAATAAATTGTCCAGTTTTTCCATTGTTCAGCAGTAAAACCAGCAAAGGAAGCAGATATTGTAGAAGGGATTTTACCAATTTCACTGAGACAAACGAAACTGTTCACTTTTGACTAAATGGTTTTGAAATCTTCTGAATTTAAGATATTCATACATTTCCAAAGTTCTACCATCAATTTTGAAGTTCCTAAAAGCAGGTTATGCATTGGATCGATAATGCACATATGAGGGGCATTGAAATATGGCAACTCAAGTAGGCAGCTATATCTAACACCAGACTTCTTCTCAAATTCATGCCGTTTGCTCTTTGTCAAAGAATTGTAAGATTTCATAGCTTCTTGACGATGAAGCTCATTAGTTCGTTGAATCCATTCTTTTGGATCAAAATTGGAGTAATCCGCCTTTTCTCCAAACTTTTCTGTAGGAAAAGCTAAAAAACACCTGAAACAACCGATTGTTGCTCTGTGCCCAAGAAAACCACAGGCCTTTCTAGCTGCAGGAATATCGCAACCAACACAAATGAGAGATGCACGAACAATGGCAGTAGTACAGTTCGGTGCCTCGAGATAGACACAAGTCCACAGTTTCAGTAAGTAACAATAGGCTTTAGAAATGAGTTAATATTGTATGGTGGCTCTTTAGGTCCAGGTATTACTCCAACAAGAATAATGTTTTCCTTTAGAAACCGTGTCTTGGGAGATTCAGTATGGAGAGATATGTTGCACCTTCAGAATGTTGTGTGTGTTCAAATGGTTGAAAACAATCAACATTGAGATGAAATGCGTAATTAAAAGGAGTACCTAGAAAACTTTGTCCATCAACATGTATGAAGTCATTCCATACTTTTCCATGATAGACATCTGAATATAAACCTTGTGGTACATTGAGCTCTTGCCATAAATCCAGTTCTTATGATCATTTCCTGCAAAGAATCAATCACTCTTGTAGCAGTAAATTGAATGAGGATGAAATGAATCCACATTACTCCTGACAAATTTAATTTTTTTCATTAGTCTTTGACCACATTCGTTTCAATGTTGATGCTGAGGATGATTAGGAAACGGTTGAAATGAACACAAAGCCGAGTCAAAGTCACCTACTTAATTCTGTACAATACAGTCACTCCAATTGTATATACTGTGGCATGATGGACAAGAAACGAATTTAACAAATTCTGATGACATGTGGTATCAAAGGATAGAGCATCCTTTTTGGACTTCGGAAGCTGTGTAACAAACGATTCAGGAACAGACGAAAATGCTCGCCTGAGTGTAGCAAAGAAGGTACCAAAAAATTTTAGAACATTAATAGCAGTGTCTAACAACTTAAAAAAGGACTGAAATATAAGTATGAAGTATGAAGTATGAAGTAGGTATACAAGTTAATGAGGCTGTGGCTTTCTGCATTAGAGAATGGAGCTGGAAGAGAATCTCCATCTTCAATTTCTTCATCATGCCAAAGTTCTGTTACATCATCCTATAATTAAGTAATTAAGGCGATGGTCAGATTTGTGGTTACCATGTTTTCATCGACTTCATTGTCAACTGGCTCATTGAAACATTCAATCTCATCAGCAACTTCAAATTCAACCTTTAAATATATAATTATTATAATTATAGACTAATTTACATCACATTTAACCATTACTAAATACAATGAAATTTGTCACTAATTTTATGGCAATTTTAAATGTTTTCTCACACAAAAGTAATCAACAAGAGAATGGAACTAAATTTTAGCTAAATTTTTGGTGTGTGGCAAGAAACTGTAACTGAATGGAGAGGATGCCAGAATAAATGCTTTGTCTCTTCAATGAAGAATCCCTATGTTTCCATATCTTCATTCATTACATGATTTTCTTGCCAATTAAGATGGCTTACAATTTAGTTCCACCTTCCAACTGATATACTTCTGCTGTGCAGTATTGAAAATGTATGCATGGACCTAATGAAGGTGTCAGTGACATTTTACAATGCCGCTATGCTTTCTAAGTACCTATGCAGTCAAAATAGAAGTTTGCAACATATCACTCACTGTTACCGTCAATTCTGCATCAACTGAAAATTGTTCTTCTGAATCATCACCATTAATAGATCTACTATCATCTACATGTGTGTACAGCATAATGTCATGATACTGATAATTCATACTGATTTGTCACGTACCATTAGTCTCATCATCATTTTCAGAATTATGTCCTTCAGGTAGCCACAGATTATTGACAGTTAAGTTAACCAGGCTGGACATAGGGCTGTGACGACTAGTTCCAGCGGCAATGCCGGGCGTACAATCTTGACTAAAACGCTTGCTTTTTTGCCAAATCTTATTCTTACGATCATAGAATGAACGCTTATGAGTATAATACTTTGTCCTAGACACCATTTCATCACAATGTCCACAGAAAAGAAATCTTGACTTCATAGTTCCTTTATTTTCCATTGTTCACACCTGACTGATATGAAACCGCACCTAAATCCCACCCATCTCCCGCAATTAGATCTACATATCTGCGCCCATGCATGTGTCAAGACTGAAAATGGTGGGAACTACACGGTTTTATAGTGGGCGATCTACTAAGTCTTCCTGTGCCAGCTGGACCCAGAAGAGTGGTTGTTACAAATGATTCAGTAATGTATGGGCCAAGTGAAGCATTAGTTGACAGGAATGATTTGTCAGTCAGTTTAGATGAGTTTGATGATTATGAATATGATGAGACTAGCAGTTTTGAGGGAGGTAGATTTGAGTCTGGTATAGGTAGTAGTTCTATATCTACAACTCCACTTTCTTCCCATGTTAGAAGTGTAGTTACTTCTACTGCTGTGTGTTCTCAATCAAGTTCATATCATACTACTCAATCGGCACACATTTCTCGGTGTACTCGGCCTAACCTGCTACATAGTGCACCACCTACTAGTGTTGTTGTTTTGTTACAAGAGCAGCAAGCTCTTTTACAAAAAATTCTTAGTGAACAAGAAATCAATAAATCTGTTAAAAAAGAAACAATGAAAGGATTTCTGTTCTTGAAGCACACAAATCATAGTGAGTCATCTAGTAGTAATTCCTCTTCGGGAGAAAAGAAAAGATTAATTTCGAAGGACTTGACTGTGAGTTATTCTCTCATTATTACATAACAGATTTGTGTTATAAGTATTATTTATAATGTATAGGATAAAGTAAACACATTAGATAAAGGATTTCTTCCAAATGAAAGGTATTGCCCAGAACGACTGTCATTATAATGTTCTGTGTTTATTTTTGCTTCCTCAGCTCTCTTTCACCTTTCAACGTCAGTATAAAGGCCAAGGAAATATGTGGTGATGAAAATTTAAAGTATTCAGAGAAGCAAGTAAAAGGTAACTTTTAGAAATTAAATATTTAAGACTATAATTATAATTTTAGCTGCTGTTCAAAGGAAATATGAAGCCTTGAGACGTACCTGGAAAATTGTTGATGAAGTCATGCTAAAGAAGGCAAAAGACAAAAAGTACAGAGCGAGACGACAACGTGTAAGTAGTTGAATTTGTATAATTCATTTTATAGTACATTTACTTATCAGAAATTATTTTGATAACCGTTTACTTGTTGTCAGCAAAACTGAAAAGTCTTGATGGAGTCAAATTACGATAGAATACATGTCAAAAGAGTCTGATGATAAATCAACTGATCAGTTGGTCATACATCGTCCACAGTGGCATTCAAAGTGTTAGTTTATATGCTTATTGATATACTGTGTTATGAAATTTTAGACCTAACAGACCTGATCATGAAGCTAGATGAACGATAAAATGGCTAAGTAAAGAAAGATGGCACAGCCATGGCTTGAAAGTCAAGGCAGTATGGTTCTCCTTTACTAAGTGAACCACCATTAGATGCCCCACAATGGTGTGTTAATCCCTCTTGGAAAGGTAAGTACTATTTTTGTTTAAAAATTATTATTATCTATTTCTTGTTCTAATAGATAAATCTAATTCATCTAGCAGCACTTGACTGCAGTCTTTTGTTACTATCATTGTTGTAGTATTTTATTTCTGAATATTTGATTATTAATAGTAATAATTGTTCATTATAATACATTATTCCCGAGGCATTCTCAAATGTAACTCGGTACTGTGCAAGGATGCATGTGTGTGCATTAAGTAGGCACAGTGTCCAAATCATATTCAAGGCTGTCCACTAGGTGTTTTACATCTGTATTACATACTTGCACACATGTGTACATTTCCAAGCTGTATTCCAGCTTGTCCATTTATCGTGCAGCAGCTTGTATACTTTTTGGATACATCAGTATGCAAGAACATTTCCAACTTGTGAACTAACTAGCTTAATGTTGTGGTAGTGGCAGTTCCTGGGCTGGTTTTTTATGTAGTAATGAGGGCTATTCCTATGCCACTATCACTTATAACCTGCCTGACAGCATTATTGACCATGTTTGTTAGGCTGTTGACAGATTTTCAGAAT
Source organism: Amphimedon queenslandica (assembly GCF_000090795.2). Taxonomy (NCBI): domain Eukaryota; kingdom Metazoa; phylum Porifera; class Demospongiae; order Haplosclerida; family Niphatidae; genus Amphimedon; species Amphimedon queenslandica. The sequence goes on along the minus strand of NW_003546261.1, from coordinate 430,622 downwards.
ATACAATATAATATTTGATAATAATGTAAAAAATTATTGCCTCAAGTCAATTATACCATTTCTCTTCTTGCCATGCTTTCTACCTGTGCTTGTAGGTTAACTCTCTCACCTTCACTAATTTTAATGTTTTTATAATGTGTTTTGCTAGTGATTTAGCCATGATAAGAACAGTGCCAGTGCTGGAGCCATTTTGTTATTTTCAAATGTTGCCACCATAGTGTGCCCAGGGCACCTCCTTTTATACGGTGATGGGCGGAAGTGATTCTAGACGTTGCATGGATAGCTTTATAGTGCACCTTCTTTAAGAAACAGTGAGTATTCGTCTTCCCTGCAATTCAGTAACTATTCTTGTTCTAGCTGTTGTCGAGCATATTATCATTTCATGTTATAAACATTAATTGATTATTGTTTGTGTTTCTTTGTAATAAAATAATAAATGACACAACTGATAACACAATTAAATGTAAGATTAATACCATTTTTTAGCTGGAAACTTCCACTGAAGTATTGCAGTTGATTCCAAGCATAGCTAGGTAAAAATAAATTCTTTTAGAGCTGCAGATCTCTGAATTAGTGACCAAACCCTAATTTTGGAGCACATGATTTGTTAGTTTTAAATGGCTGCTTGCAGCTAAGATGGTAAGATCCAGCTGTCAGAGTATCACTTTTTACCTACTTGGAGAATAATCTGATGTGACATGAACTTGCACATAGACTTTTGGAGTAGAATGGTGAAAGAATTATCATTGTAGCATCAACCAATATCGAGATGCACACTGAAAAATGGATTGACAGGACTTGATGATGATGATGATGATGAAAAAAGTGGCTGAAAATAAAACAGCCAGTTCGGCAATTTCTGGTTTTCCTCTTAAACAAGGTCTAGAGCTATGCCTGTGGTACTGTTAGAGTTCTCTGATCAAGATGAGGTCCTCTAAGAAGTCTTGTGAGCATAGGAGCTCGTTTTCCCGGTAAACAAGGCTGCAAAACTCGTGGGAGCCATTTTGAAGTGGGATGAATGCTGCTTAGTAACGCTGCAGCGTTACTAATTGGTACTGTTTTTCTCTCTTCTCAATAAAATTAGGGTTCATTAACTCTCGGCTTTACCTCCTGATGTCTGTCTTTAGGTAATTCTCTTCTCATACTAACTCAAGTAATCAACAGTAAAATACCTACTGTAGCATATTATACATGTACATTAATGTATGCATGACCATTGGTATCAGTTTTCATTATGCTTAAGATGTAATACACACTACATTGCATGTACATGTTTTTACATTAAAGAAGACACAGGAAGAGAATGGGGTGTCTTTCAGGTGAGTAATTTGATGTATCATCTATTGTGTAGGAGAATATTACAAAAAATTAAAAAAAGAAATGAAGAGGCTTTAAAATGTGAAATTAGAACAAGTGTCTAAAGATCAGCATCACTGTATAATTCAAAAATGTCATCTCTCTCTCTTAATACAATCGGATCAAGACAAAGTCGAGAAACAATTAACACTGTGTTGCATTGGCTGAATCAATTATGATGGTAAGTGATGTGTAATGTACATGTTAATAGTGACTACTGCATTCAATAGTAGTTTCCACAGGCCTTAAAGGGTAACTGACATGATTTTCTATGATATCATTTTTCTTCGCCTAATATGATCATATGATTATAAAAAAGATATTATATAGGTGGTAGCCAATATGTAGGATTGAGGTTGAATTTAAAGATGGCGGCTGTTTTTATGATTTTCAAACACTCCTAACTTTTTTGTCGTACGTTGTACAGCCTTATAAATCGCTTACATGAGCTCTCCTTCACTCAACGATTGTCCTGATACCTTTAAAATGAACTGTAATGTAGCGGAAGCATTTCTAAAGAATGGGCCCAAATTCAAATTTCTACGAAACTCTTCAGACTTTTTTCTTTAATCTTCCTCTATGCACCGGATAAACTTTTAATCCAGTGAACTGCTCAAGTTGGCATTTACGTCATTCTTTTGTGCTTAGGTCAAGGACCACAAAGGTAGTTTCAAAGAGAAGCAAAGACAGTGAGGAAAATTGAAGACAAAATCCAGCTGCAGACATTTTGTGGGTTTGTCGTTTGATGCCATTTTAATTTATGTGCACGTCATCAGTATAAATATATTTAACCTAACCACACAGTTATAACAGAATGTCATTTCTCACATTAAGAAAATAGAATCAAAACAAGTAAATAGAAAAACATTAAAATGAGAAATAGTGGGATTGAATTTGGAAAAAGTAGGGAAACAAGAGGGCACTTGCAAACTGGTGAAGTAAAAAACCCTACACCACTGCATCAAAGATGAAGGCTTCATACAGTGCTATCATAGTTGGCTGTGAGGATAAATTGCTATGCTTTTGGGTAACACTCTTCATGCAGTAGTGTAGGATTTCTTACCACACCAGTTTGCAAGTACCCTCTTGTTTCCTTACTTTTCCCAATTCAATTTTCCCATTTTTAATGTTTTTATATTTATGTACATAGTCTTATTGTCTGAAAAAAATTATTCACAGTGATATGAGCCTTCAAAGTTGCTCATTTCACTTCCTACCATTTTACATCCTGTTGGGGGTGTAGCTAAATGTGATGTCGTACTACATAAGGCTGACTTTCACCATTAACTGCAGTATACAATTAGTTGATATCTCTCTTAGACTTTATTTCATACCTTGTAGCTTTAAACCTGTTGTAATAGTCATAAATTGTGCTTACAAATTGTAATAGTCAGAGGACATTTCAGTCATTTTTGCTGGCATAGCTTGCAGCTCATAGCCTACTTTGACAATCCATAATAAAGCTGTGCTTGTGTGGTTGATGAAATTTCATGTACTAATGTATCTTCACAGTGTTAGAACACCAAAATAAACTAATAAATGTATGCAGCACACAAGCACAGCTTCATTATGGATTTTCAAAGGTAGGCTATGAGCAGCAAGCAATGCCAGCCATAATGACTCAGTTGTCCTCTGACTTTTATCATTTATAAGCAGAATCTTTTAGTATTACCACAGGTTTAAAACTACAAGGTATAAAATAAAGTGTAACAGAGATATCAACAACTAATTTTACACTTCAGTCAATGGTGAAGGTGAGCCTCATGCCTTGTATGACATCACATTTAGCCACACCCACTGACTGGATGTAAAATGGTAGGAAGCAAAATGAGAAACTTTGAAGGTGAATAAATTTTTTCAGACAATAAGACTAAATACATTATCATTTTTATGATCATGTGATCTTATTAGGCCAATAAAAAATGCCCCAAAAAATCATGTCGGTTACATGTTAAATATTTGTAAAAAAATATAACTTTAATCGGAATCTGCTCAAATTTCCTATGTAAAACAAGAAGATATGGACATATCAAAAACTTATAGAGAAAAAATCTTTTCCAATCAGTTTTTGACATACAATAAATTTCGAAATAAAAGCCGGGGTGTTTATTTCTATCCAGGACAGAAACAATTGCATAAAATAGAAAGGAAAAATTAAAACTGAGAATTGAACACGGACCTCCAGGTTCATTGCACTCAGCTAAACAAATTAGGCCATTTGGGACACTAAATATTGTGGTACTTATATTGAGTAAAATATGCATATCTATACTTGGAGATTCTAGTGCCAGGCATTTGTTCAAGCCCGGCCTTGAATTGAACATTTAGGGTAATATGCCTTGTACTATAATAGCACAGAATGTTTGTCAATGCCTGTACGTATGCCTTGGCAACATTTAATTCTTCCCTTACAACATAATGTTTTGGTGTAGATGTATGCTCTTTCTTTGCCACTCTATTCCGCCCCTTTTAAATTAACATCTAACTTTATCCCTCTCTGTACCTCCTTCTTAAATCTCCCTAAATATAGTTTATTGTCATACACACTCCCCTCTTCTTCCATGTCATTCCTTTCGCTATGGCTTTACTATTAGTAATGCGGTAGCGTTTCTAAGTAGGATTCACCCCGACACAAAATGGCTGCGATGACTTTTGCGGCCTTGTTATACAGGGAAAACGAGCTCCTATGCTTACCAGACTTTTTAGAGTACCTCATCTTGACCAGAGGACTCCATTGGTACCAAAAACGTGGTTCTAAACCTAGTCTAAGAGGAAAGACAAAAATGGGCAAGCCGGCCATTTTGTTCAGCCACCTTTTTTCATCTTCATCATCATCAAGAAAGTCCTGGCAATTCAGTTGGTGAGCTGTATCTCGATCTTGAATCGTGCTAGAAGTATAATTCTTACACCAATCTACTCCAACAGTCTATGCGCGGATCCGTGTCCCCTAAAATCATTCTCCAAAATAGTGACTGATGACTGCTGTATCAGGCCAACTTCCAGTTGCCATTTTGTTAATTATAGAAGCATGTGCTCCAAAATTTGGGCGTGATCGCGCATGCTCAGATCTCAGAACTGGGAAAAGCAATTAATGTTTTAGCATAGCTAGGCTGGAGAAGCAATCAATGTTTTAACGTAGCTTGACTAGCTATCTTGGAATCAATGGCATTACTTAGTGGAGGTTTTTCAGCTAAAAGAAGGTATTAATCTTACATATTATTTTTTTATCAAGTGTTTAATGAATTATTTTATTAAAAAAATAATTGTATAATAATGCAATGATTATGACTTTGACATCAGGAAGAACAGGAATAGATAGCTACGGAAGATGGAGCTTCTTGAACAAGGATTCAAGTCAAGACTACAGCATTAATTTCACTTGTCATCAGTATAGTAGATATTCCTTCAGCATATCTACGTAATGCGTCACTCTTTTAGTTTGTGTTTTTTTGCTAAAAGTATCCTCACTTTTAACCTGTGATTGTTTTGAATCATCTCTTTTGCCAAATATAATGTCCATTCTATTCAATCTTTAAATTTCATTTCTTCTCTCTCTTGTCACATGGTTTGCTATGTCTTTTAAGCTTTCTCTCCACTCTATTTTGCCTAATTTAATGCTATAGAAAACAATTCACTGTTAATCCACTCTTCGCTAGTGTGTATGCACTAGTGATATATTTGATTACATAATGCATTTGCATTAAACACATACATGTCATAAATATATGTCCCATGCCTACATATATGACACTGAAGTAGCTATATCAGCCATTGAACACAGAATAGCATTACAGTTACTATTGTTGTTAAATCAGACTTACAATTACAAATTACTGCAATGTACCTCTCCATCTCTTAAGTGTTTCAGTCTCTCTTGAGGTTAAGATTTACACTACTGACATCAAGTCCATTCAAGTATGGTGAAAAATATAATTTCTCCATTTTATGTTTCTCTATATGATTAGAGAGAAAATCAAGGCTGACAAGAACACATGTACCTTAATAAACTTTTATGATTGCTCTGTTATTTTCTTTGATTTTAAAAGATCAGTAAAAAAATTTTTCTAATGCAGCCTATGTCATATTAGTCTCACCCCGCCCCTTGCTACCTGCGGAGGAAGAGTTTGGAAACACTGAAGGTATAAATGTGTGCTTATGCAGAGAAATTCTCGTCCCAATGAGATTGCTCAAACCACGTGTAGGACAAGAAATCATGTGACCAAAGAGCTCTGTTAGACAAAAGAGGAAGAATGATGACTAAATAAAGGAAGAAAGGAGCCTGTAATGCTCCCTAGACTTGTTTCTCAAAGTTTAAGAGCAGCATTACTGTGCTGCTTACTACAACAACGCCATCAGATTCATGACGTAATAATACTGTCACGTGTTTACAATAAAACGTGATCTATAAAAAGTAAATACTGTAACGCTATGTGAAGAGTTGCTGCTCTCAAATCTGCAAGAGATGTCCAAGAGACTGTATCCTCATATTTTGTTAGCTGCAAAGCATCTGTTTAAGCTGTCTTGACGTATGCCAGCTAATCTCCAGACCCTTTCTCTGCAGGTAGTGAAGGGGCGGGGCGAGACTGATGACATACAGATACAGCATGATGCTAGGCCATTTACTATGCTAGAAAAGTTGAAGGCAAGGTCCTTTCAATTGATCCAGGGATGAGAAACTTACGTATTGGCTTAACGTTGAGGTGTCATACGTAAAATATTTTAAAAGCAGTCTCATCCTAATAGTTGTATGACATCAGTAGGTAGGCATGCACAATTGCTGAAATTAAAGTACTAAATCTGGTTGTACAACTACAGAAATAATCAGCTAAACAAACTTTCAGCATCCTGAATGACGGGTAGGGGCTGAAGGTTTTAGCTGAAAGCTCCAAGATTTCCATCAAAAGTCCCAAAAACGGTAATGATGTGCTCAAAACAAATACTAGCTAGTGCAACAGCAAGGATAAGTGTTAAGAGTAGGTGTGGTTGCAGTGATATAAAATGTTGGCTATGAAGGCCATAAAACGGGAGCAAGTTTTGAGCTTACTTGCAGAAAGAAAAGACTGATCTGTTATTAAAGCAATTTTCCATCAGCAAGAAAGTTATGAAATCCAAGACAAGAAGGTTTTCATTGTTTCTTAATATTGTTCAATGATGGAGTAGATACAACTACCGTAAATGTTCAAATCAAGGCCAGGCTTGAATAAATGCCTGGTACAAATTATCTCCATGCATAGATATGCATATTTTAGTCAATATAGGTACCACATAATTTAGTGTCACACATGGCCTAATTTGTTTAGCTAAGTTCATTAAATGTTGAGTTGTAGGTTGGAAATCTGGGTATTTTTAATTATTTTATGCCAATTTTTTGTCCTGAATAGAAATAATTGCCCTGGCTTTTATTTGAACATTTATGTACATACAGTGACTGACTGACTGCTTTATAGCCTTGTGATAATCTTGATGCAATCATGCATCAGTATCAAGATCTGCTGTGTATCAATGCTTCACTTGCTTAGGCTCGTCTTTAACTGTTATACATTAATGATAACATTCCCAAACAAATTTAGTACTTATGTTAAGTCACATTGAACATCATGCACAAATTAGTAAAAATAACATTTATATGAACTCACTAAAATGTCTTTCTTTGGTAACTAGCACTTCTAGTAGCTGGCAAATTCACTACATAATAAATATACATATCAGGGTTTCATAGAGTGGGGGCACAGGGATTCCCCCAAACATTAGGTTTCCCCCCCAATCATGCTCATTGTCACACCATTGATATATCATTTACAACTGAATTCTATGATTTTTTTCTTTAAAAACATTTAAAATTTCATTAAAGTCTATATTGGTAAGATTTTTACAAAACTAAAATCTATCTTCATTATATAGGTTGTTGTAAAGAAAAACAACAAGAAAAGGTGTCATTCAGTGCACAAAACGTTCAGTGGGAGGACATAGCAGGAACTCAGTTGTCAATGCAATGTGTAAAGATCCAAAAATAGCAAAGTTGATTGCTATTAAAATGGGAAGAATGGTTTACACGGAATTGAGAATGACTGTTTCAAGAGCAGTAACTCCCCAAGTTTAAAGATAAGTCAGTAAATGCTGTTGTCAGTTCCTTGTCAGTTTCAACTGGACTGACATACTCAGCGACATCAAAAGAACTGCTGCCCTGCTAACTACAATGTTACAAAATTTTGTTGGTGCTGGGTCCTCAAAATTAAATGATGCTGAGGCGAAACGCAAAGAAATTTTTGCCATGATTTCTGCTGGGATTTTGCTACAAAGCTGCAGTGAAAGGGCCAATTTAGTGAAATGATATATTTCCCTGCTTTTATATGCCAGTCACTGCCCAAAGCAGGTAGAGTTGTTTTCTTAATTACAACTTTATGCATCAACTTTATTTAATATTTACAAGGCAATCAGGTTAAGTGTATCTCACAGAGCTGCTATTAGACTAATAGATCTAATGGATATGATATCAGCGTTAAGGCATGGAAAGACAAATATTATTATTAGCTAATATGTTAAGTTAGGTAAACATTATTTGAACTACTAAATAATGTCACTTATGTATTTTTGTATACATGTACATTTAGGATGTCATTATAGATTCACATACACAAAGCATTAGTATCTCAAATCTTTCTCCTCTTTAAGTTCAAGATGTGCATGTAGAACAGGTAGAACTGACAGATGTAGAATCAAGGAAAAGCGATACACCAGAAGATATTGGTTCTGATGACACAGTCAAATCTCCTGATTTTTCACCATTGACTAATTGCAGTGTTCCATTTTGAGCAATGATACTACCGAAGATGAAGGAGGTATACTAACACCACCACCATTCAGCAACCAATGTCATTATCATTTAAATTGATTGATTATAACTTGGACAAATCTATTAGACCAAGGCATGAGACTGTTGATCAACATTTAAGTCACTGCACTTTTTTTAATATGTATGCTGTGAGAAACAGATTTGATAGTTCAAGTTTGACAGATGATCAAGCATTGGGTGATGTAGAAAACTGTGATTGTAACCAAGATCTTATCATCCTTAGAAGATGACACTTTTACAGAGTCATGCAAGTGTTCTCGCGTCATTAGGAAATGTTTAAGTTATTTTCTGAGAATGTCATCCCTGTAACACGTCACATCAAACATAAATATTCAAGGGAAATATCAAAAAGGTTGGAAGTAGTAAGTTACAAAGATGTTATCAGCCTTTCATATTCATATTTTGTTACAGTTCCTTTAGGCATAATACAGAAGTGTGAAACTAATGATGAAGATATGATAAGTATTATAAAAAGGCTGCTTAACTATGTTCCTAAAGTATCTGAAACTACTATTATTGATTCTGTTTCAAATACTGACATTGAGATTTTCATAGAAAAATTTCATTACATAACTAGTGAATCTATGTGATTATTGATGTAGTTATTATTCATTATTATTAGTTGTTACCCGGCTGGTTACACCCAGGCAGGTTGCGCTATTGTTATCAACATTAGCCATGTGCTCTGATTTTGGTTCATAACTCTCTCTCACTTGCTTCTTCTCATCTCTCCCTACCTCTCATTCTTTGTTACTTGGTTAATAAGAAAATGGTTTTTAATCCTTTTTACACTCTCAGTGATTCTACTCAAACTTTATGCTTGCAAAGCACAAAATACACTACAAATTGGCTACAAGAGTAATGCTCAAGTACTCACAGCTCCTCAGTTCAATGAGACTCACGATGAAAGGGTGAAATTTACCGAGAGACTAGGATACTACTTTGTAGCCAACGCTATTGATGATGAGATAAGCAAAGAGCGGAATTCCTCACTAGTGCTGGTGCGTCTACTTAGCATCTCGTTAAGTCACTGGTATTGCCTTAGAATGTTACGGAGTTTACCTTTCAGGAGTTGGTAGATAAGGTCACAACTCACTTTAATCCTAAATATTCGCCTATAATGAAGCATTTTAAATTTAATACCAGGTCTACTCGCCCATTGATGGTTGATTTTAAGGCTAATGATGTTAGTCTTCAGATGGAGTTAGATACGGTGTCACTCATTGGGGAAGAAATGTTCCGTTGAATCAAAGGAAGTACATTCGTTCTTCAGCCTTCTCAAGCTCAGATGTATACATACACAGGGGAGTCCCTTTCTGTCTTGGGTTCAGCTGATGTCCAAGTGGAGCATCAAGCTCAGTCATTAAAGCTACCATTAGTCATTAAGAAAGCAGCAGGTCCTTCATTATTGAGAAGGATCTGGCTCTCTGTACTTAAACTGGACTGGCAACATATATTCAAAGTGAGGTCTAGCGTAATCTACATGTGGTCCTTAATCAGTTCTGTGAGGTTTTCAAAAAGGAACTCGGCACTGTACTAGGGGTGAAAGCAAAAATACATGTCGAGCCAGCAGCTTCACCTATTTTTCATAACTCCAGATTATTATCATTCTCACTTAGAGCTAAAGTTGAAGCCGAACTCTACTGGAAGAAGGTATTATCAAGCCTGTAAGATATTCAGACTGGGCTGCACCTATAGTGCCTGTCCCAAAGGGAGATGATACCGTTACAATTTGTGGCAACTTTAAAGTTACCATTAATCGTGCTGCTTACATTGATAGATACCCATTACCTCAAATCGAAGACCTGTTCACTACGTTAGCCAGTGGTAAACTGTTTACGAAACTTGACTTATCACACACTTATCAGCAGGTGGAGCTAGAAGAGGAGTCCCGTCAGTTAGTGTGCATACACACACACAAGGGGAAAAAATGATGAAGAGCATCTAGCCCATTTAGCAGCAGTATTAAACTGTTTATTAGAGTCTGGCATAAGACTAAAGAGGCAGAACTGTTTCCTTTTGCCTTCAGTTGAGTACCTTGGTCATGTGATTAGTGCTGAGGGTTTAAAAACCTCTGAGTCAAGGTCAAAGCAGTAACCAATGCTCCTACACCTACTAGTGTGTCTGAGCTTAGGCCATTTTTGGGATTTGTGAACTATTATAGCAAGTTGCCTAGCTTCTACTCTGGCCCCACTGTATAGTCTGTTACAAAAGAAGTCAGTGTGGAAGAAACCACAGGAAGATGCATTCCATAAAGTTAAAGAGCTGTTGAAATCCTCTCGTGACTTAGTACACTTTAATGAGAAGCTTCCTTTAATTTTAGCCTATAATGCATCACCCTATGGATTGGGAGCCGTGCTTTTCCACAGAATGCCAGATGGTACAGACCGTCTTATTGGGTTTTTGTCACGTACTCTGTTACTTAAAACCGATACTCGCAATTAAATAAAAAAGCTTTTGAAGTTATTTTCGGAGTCAGAAAATGTCACCAGTATCTATATGGTTGTGAATTTGAGTTGAAAACAGACCATAAACCATTGATTTACATATTTAGTGAGAAGAAGGGTATTCCTACCCTAGCCTCTGGAAGTATTTAGAGATGGGCTCTAACATTACGAGTATATCAATACACTATTAAGCATGACGTACGAAAGGATAAAGTAACAATGGAAGCTATGAGTCATGTACCGGATTGAAATATGCTGCCTGAAGCTCGTATTCCTAGTGACACCTAATGGAATATCTTGATGCATCTCCTACTACCTCCGTTCATATCAGATGATGGACTAACCATGATCCTGTTCTTTCTCAGGTGAAGGAGTGGATACTGACAACTGGCCAGCTCAGGAACCTAGCCGGAAGAGTTATTAACCTTATCACTGGATGAGGTATGAGCTGAGTGTGGAGAAATGGTCCATTTTATGGGGTAGTAGAGTTGTAACACCACCTAAAGGGAGAAAAAGCATGGTACATGAGGGCCATACAGGCATTGTAAGAATGAAGAATTTTGCCTGGGGATGTGTGGTGGCCAGGAATGGATAAAGAATTAGAACGTTTCGTTAAATAGTGTAAAGTTTGTCAGTGAAATTGAAAAGCCCCACCTCTAGCTCTAATCCACATCTGGGCATGGCCTATAAAGCCATGGTCCAGAGTGCATAGTGACTACAGGTCCATTTGAAGGGAGAATGTTTTTAGTTTTAATGGATGCCTATTCGAAGTGGATAGACGTACACATTACTAAATCCTTTACTACTAGTAATACCTTATATCATTTAGTACTCCAGGTTTACTGTTACCAGAATTGTATCAGATAATGCCTCAAATTTTACTAGTGAGGAATTTGCTATATTCATGAGAAAGAATGGCATTCATCATATGAAATCTTCTTATCATACTGCTTCCAACAACCTAGCCGAGCAAGCAGTACAGACTTTGAAGGAGACTTTGAGGAAACTTAAAGAGGGTTCTCTATAAAAAAGATTATCTCAATTTCTATTTAAGTACCGAATCACTCATCATTCTAGTACTGGCGTTTCTCCAGCTAAAGTTATGTTTGGTCGACCTCTGAGATCACCAATGGATGCAATTCGTCTAGATATTGGAGCTACATCTCAACAAAAGCAAAAGAACCTGCATTGTGGTCAGGTTAAGTTGAGAGATTTTTATGTTGAAGATTTGATGTATGTAAACAATTATGCTTCTGGTCCTACTTGGTTACCAGGGAGAATAAAAGAAAAGTGTAATAATGTTATTTTTGAAGTAGACTTACAAAATGGTAGTTGTTTTAGGAAGGATATTGATCAGTTTATTTGCGATATGAATCTACAGATCCAGTGAGTTCTAGCAGTAATAATATGTAGTATTTTGAGGGACCTGTAACACATTAGGAATGACATGTAGCCCTAGAGACTACTTCTAATACTCAAGAAACTATAGAGGATGCAGCATCCCCAGTCCTGCCTCTTCCTATAGAGCAAGACACTAGTAATTATACTGAAGATAGCACTGATAGTACTACCAGCAATGCTACTGCTGATGACACTGCTGGTGTTCCTAAGGCACCAGGTACAACTAGTATAACTGCTACCAATCGTATAAGTAATCGTACATCCGATACTCAAACTACAGTACGACAATCTCAAAGATCTCACCGCCCACCATTAAGGTATGTGGAACCAATTTATTATTAAGTGCTCTGTAATTAATTAATTACCATGTATGGATACCTCTAAATCATTATTAAGTGTATTACATTTCTTTAGTTATTAATTGCATGTGTAAACTAAGGAGGGAGGAATGTACTGAATCTTTGTGATTATTGTTCTAATTATTATTCATTATTAGTAGTTGTTACCTGGCTAGTTACACCCAGGCGGTATGCACTATTGTTATTAACATTAGCCATGTGCTTTGATTTTTTTGTGGATAACTCTCTCTCTCGCTTCTTCTCATCTCCCTCTTTCTCTTTCTCTGTTGTTTGGTTAATAAATATACAGTTTTTTATCCTTTTTAAACTCTCAGTGATTCTACTCAGCCTTTACGCGTACAAAGCACAGAATAACTTCAACGATTATTTGGAGGGGATCAGTTAAGAGTTGAAACAGCGATTGGTGGTCAACTTCAGCGGAGTAATGAATGCAGAGAAACGGATTAATTAGAAGGTCTATTCCCCGTAATTGAAGATTGACATACTAAGGTGTCCTTGCTCCAAGTAAATATAATTATAATATCTGTTTCAACAAACCTAATTTATGCTTAGGCCACTTGGAAAATCCTTCATAAATCTTCCTCTGGAGGAGACATTGGAACTTTGAACAAACTACGTAATAGGATTGAGAAACAAAATTGGACTTCAAAAATTAAGCCAAATTCTAATGCATGTGAGGATTTATTTATGTCAGTCATTGAGTCATACATTAGCGATTGTATTTGAGGAGTTCCTGATTGAATAACTCGATGGCACTCCAAATCATTCAAAGTTTAGCAGAGAGGAATTTTTAGACAAATCGCGTAGCAGAAGAAGGGAGACATTTATGGAAGCTGTAGAAGAAGTAATTGGTAACTACATGAACTTGTACAACAAAAATTACTCCAAAAGAATGTAATTCAGTAAAAGGATATGCAAAGCAAGTTTTCTCTTTGAGGCTATATATTGACATGGGATTCGTGAAGGAGATGGAGACAGAATAATTTGATGCTGGTATTATATGCTGCTGATTTTCGGGTCAACTAACAAAAAAATACTCCATTCAAGCAGCCACTCTTTTCCTGCAATATCATTTCGTATTTTCCGAGAGGATGAAGGAACATTTGGCATAGAGCAGAACTATTAATACACATGGACAACTTGGAAAAAATATCCCAATGGACCTTCACAATGAACCAGATTGTAAAGGAAGGAATGCAAGGGCTATCATCTAATGTGAATGACACTCAAGCTATTGAGAGAATTGGCAGGAGTTTGCAACTTCTTACTGAATTTTTGAAACAATTTTTGACACATGTGTAGATGTCCCAGTATTACACGGTCATCATTCAATTAAAATCCTAAAGAATGACCTACAGCTGGTATTAGAAGAATTACAAAAGGCAAATGTACTCGATGATAAATGAAGGAAGCATAATCAATTTCCTAATTGTAAGGAAAGCATATTATGTAAAATCAATAAGTCTGATTTAGAAAAGTGGTTGAAGAACCAACTTAGTAAAATAGTTTAGCTATCTCACAATCTCTCTCTCAATTTTTTAATGACAATTGTTACTAATAATGTTAATAATAGCAATCACATAAAATTATACTGTAAAACAGTTACAACACTCGCATATCATTGCACAAAAGTCACAGCAAGTACATGTACAGACGTTTTACTTAAGTTACAAAAATAGTCAAAATTCATGAATGGTGATAGTCTTAGGCAAGTTTAAGCCGTATTTCACCATATCTTCAATATGCAGCTGGGAAAGATCTCTCCTTCAATAAAATAGCGCACCTGCTTGTGTGCCATCCCTACCAGCTCTCCCAGTTTCTTGAGTATAACTTTTGAAGTCGGATTGTGGTCCCCAATGAATGATACGCCAGATATTACTGCAATCTATTCGCATTCCAAATGCGACCATTGCAATAAGAACTTGTAACCATGAATCAGACAGAAACAATTTGAGGATACCAGATTTCACGATGCTACTGTTACAGGCACGAAACATGTCAACCAGACAAAGTGGGGTTCCATCAGGATAACCAGGTGGTTCAGTTTCATTGTCCTTCAACTTTCTGCTGGATAGCCAGGTGGTTCAGTTATATTGTTCTTGAACTTTCTTTGGAACATCAAATACAATTCTGTACAGTCTCTAAGTCCAGTAGAAAATAATAGTTATGTTAGTCTGTGTACGATGCTCAAGAAGTTTATTATATAACTTAGCTGGACTCCAACTTCATCTTCCTTTTTTACATGAACTGTAGTATATATTAGATTTTTCTGGTGACCTCATAATAGTAATAGCATTTTTCATCCCTAATAGCCCCATCACTTCTTTACACATCTTAAGTGCTGCAGTCGCTGTCAATGCCATGAAATTGATACTGGAAAAAAACATCGACGGAAATCACCTAGATTACTAAACTCCTTTATAAATTGACTCCCCCTGACACAAAAATGGAATAAGTTAACTATAAGAGTCATTTATATACTAACCAATTTTTAACACAATGAGCTTCATCAATTATTATTACGACCAATCTTTCACATACCAGTGGACTTTGAAATACAGGAAACCAGTCTTTCTTGGTCAACAAAACTTAGAGAGTTGTAATAATCAATTCATAGACATCAGAAACTATTTTTGTTTTAACACTTCTGTCTTCATTATTATTGATACAAATAGAAACCAAATTTTTCTTCGTCAGTAATTCAACTTGGTCCTGCATCAAAGCTTGAAGTGAACTGATAACTAGCACAATAAACCAAGGTGAAGCATGACAGTTGAGGGCATCAAATATTGGTAGGAGACAAAAATAACATAGTGACTTCCCAAAGCGAGTGGGAAGGCATACCAAAACATCATTGCCAGTGGCGTGTTTATAGGGTGGCCAGGTGGGGCCTTGCCCCCCCCCCACATGTGACAAATTTCTCTTGAATGAGTGTACACACTGTGGGTGTGAGCATCTGGGATTTTTCATGTGGCCATGGCCAGTAGATCTATTTTGAATTGCTTCTCATTTTCTGCTTCAAGGTCTACTTCTCGTCAACCAAGCCTTATGTCCGATGATGGGTATTCCAAGGCTCTCAGTCAATCAGATTCAGAGGACTCCTCCAGTGACAGTCATGAGAATGATGCTGGTGCTAGTCAGTGCCGGCAGACCACTCTACCAGGTGACTTCAGCTTTAGCCCGTGTGCCTCTTCACCTTCTTCATCTGTCAGTAACTTAGCACACCCCTCGAATCCTTCTCTACTTTTACCAGTCAATCCACAGGCTCAAGACTCTCGGATACGTAAAGGTCCACATCAACCAAGCCTTGTAAGATATGTTAACTTCTCACAATGGAAGACGTAGGAGCTTTCTCTCCAAGTGGTATGCTACATATGACTGGCTGGAATACTCATCAATAGTTGATAAAAGGTACAGCTTTGTCTGTCGTTGTTTTGCTCATTGTGTGGTTGGGAACTGTTAGGCATATAGATGCAGCATTCACTTCATCATGTACCCAGGATAAAAGATGGAAGAATGCTCGATCTGCCTTGTCAAAACATGAAAGTAGCTCTATTCACAAGCAAGCTGCTCTATGCTGGGTTAATTTTGCCACTGTAAAACCCATTTCTTATCATTTAAGCAAGGAGGCTGAAGCCAGGGCATCAAGGCGAAAAATACATCAAGACAGTAATTAGCAGATTTTATATCAGATCATTGATATTGTGAAGCTACTTGCTAAAACAGGTCATCTATTTTGTGGACATCGCGAGGGAAGTGAGTCATTAAATAAGGGTATATTTCTTGAAATAGCTAGTCTTCTGACAAAGTGCAATCAAATTTTGAATTGTCCTTTTGAATAAGTCCCAAAAAATGTCCTTCTACTTCTAATAGTATTCAAAATGAGCTTCTTGCATCTTTGTATAATACTATGAAGACTGCAATCAGCAGGAATTGGAGGCAGCATCTTGTTTTAGTGTAATGATTGATGAAGCTTCTGATTATGGTCACATAGAGCAAGTGTCAATTGCTTTGCGTTATGTTGATTCTGCATATGTGATTCAAGAAAGAATGCCTCATATTGAATCTACTGACAGTACTGATGCTGAAGCTCCTTTTCAGATTCTTTTGTCTAGTTTGTCTATTATATCACCATCTGCTGATAAGCTAATATGTCAGTGCTATGATGGAACTTGTAATATGCAAGGGGCCAATTCTGGGCTAAAGGCGGAAGTAAAAGCTTTACAGCCAAAGGCTGTTTACTCTCATTGTTATGCCCATTGTGTGAATTTAATAATAGTAGAAGCAACATCCAGCAATCAGTATGCAAGGAAGTTTTTTGGAATTTTACAAAATCTGTATTGCTTTCTTGAAGCAAGTCCTCACAGAAATGCTAAGCTACACTCCATTATTTTACAAGTGATTTCTAAACCTTGTATAAAATCTATAAAGGAACTGTCAGATACAAGTTGATCGTGTAGGAGTGATGCTATTTTGGTTGCTTTTGTGAACTATGTAGCTATAGTTAAAGCACTAGAGGAGATAGAAGTAGTCAAATGGTTGTATTGCTTCTGAAGCTAATGCACTAATAAATCAGCTGATAACATTTGAATTCATTCTCTGCCTTATTGTTATGAAGGATCTGCTTGTCAAAAGTCGTACTCTTTGTGATTACCTTCAAAAAGATGTAGATATTGTTTCTGCTATGTATGTTGTTGATACAACAGTGAAGACATGAAAGGGAAGGGAAATGAGGACTGAAGCACAATTTAAGTACATTTTTGATGAAGCTAAGAAGCTAGCACATGATATGCCTTTTGATGTTCAGGAAATGCAACCAAGAGTACGAAAGGTCAGCAGACATTACGACAATAATCCTGAAAACAAAACTTCATCACTAATACTGAGGAGAAAATATCGTGTTAACTTTTCTGATGTTTTGGATAAAAAGTTGTCAGAATTTAAAAGACGGTTTAATCAAGAATCTCAGGAATTGTTGTTACCTCTAGGAGCCCTTCAGAAACGACAACTTATGAAAGACTGAATATCAGAAGATAGCAGTACACTTTGAGCTTCATGCAGTTGCCTTGCAAAATAAATGGAGTTTGATTGTTAATGACAGTCTTATTGATGCTACTAAGCCTTCAATATCTTGAAACAATGAGCAGATTCTAAAAGAATAGATGTTTACACTGAATTAACTGCTTTATTAAATAAGTTATGCACAATTCCATTTACAAGTGCATCTTGTGAAAGATCGTTTTCTAAGCTGTCGTTATTGAAGTCAAATCTACAAACTACTGTGGGTCAGGAAAACTTAGTACATCTAATGATACCATTTAATGAACAAGATTTACTGAACAGAGTTTTCAAATGAAGATGTATTAAAGGATTTTGCAACTGTTGCAAATAGAAGGCTGGACTTTGGGTTACAAATAATAATATTATGATACGTCGTACTGACCATTTCGTATTTTTATTGAATATTAAAAACCTTTTTATAATTAATTAAAATGGAACACACCCTCATGAATAATTAATTACATGCGTAAAATTTTTCCACATGCTTCGTGCGTGGCTGTGTACTGCTCTAATGACTGTCCTGTTCTTTTAGTGTAGTATATCCTAGTAATTGTGCCACTGAATGAACTGTTCTCTTCACTTCATTTGTTATTTTGCTGTCACCCTAGAAAGGCGTGTCAATACTGTACGGTTGGTAAATTTCCTGGTGTATTAATTTTCGTTAATTTTGTGGTTAATTTTTATCCACGAAATTTTAACCCCTACCCACCCACACATAGAAACTAATTAACGGGCCATGCAGAGCTCTGACTACTATTTCCAAGCCAGTGGAGGAGCAGAGTCTTTGTCTATTACTCATTCTTCCACTATAAGCCATGTATTGGAAGTTAGTGCTGTAGATCCAAGTGAAAAGAAGAGTGCTCACTGCCATCCACAAATATGTATACCCACGAATATTAGCTTCTAAGGACATTTTGGAGAAAACACGAAATTTTGGACCCTCAAAAATAACCAACCATACGGTATCTTATTACATGACAGGAAGAGAAACATGCGAGTGAAGCAATCTGATTGGCGCACCTAAACCAATGCACAGTGCAACAGTTTCTGTAGCAGTGTCACCAGGCCCTTCCCTCCTGTCGGCAAAGGGCAGCACCAGACTACGATTGCACCACTAATGTGCGTAACCATTTAGCAACTGGTAACTGGTTATTTATAGTTTTTGGTTATGTATGTCCCCCCTATAACTAGCCATATCTAGTGTTAGTGCTAATCACCATGCTCTGTACTGTGAAATTACAGATTATAGGAGCATCAGCATTTACACTCTCTCTCAATACGTACATACATCAATTTCAAAGCCATATGATCTTTTTATCACTAATTTCAATGCTTTTGGCAAAAATATCTGTCACTTTAGCTAACTTCAGGCACTATCCATTTATACTTTTGAAACTAATTATCTTCATAATTGATTCTGGTATGCGGTAGCTGTAGTCTGGTAGTTTTAGTACACCTGCTTAAGCATACCATGGGAACAATAGGCTTTTCTTCAGTTACAGTTAGTTTTGTAATTCATATTGTATTTTAAATTTTGAGCACTGCCTATTATTTTTATCAAAATTATGGAACTATACCTTATGTGGTTGCTTCTTGCATCCTGTAAGGAAAGAAGTTATATTGAAAAAACTGCAGCTGTCCAGGGACAGCAGTTTTCGGTAAACTTAATAAATGAATTTATTCAAATTCAGCTGATGAACTGGTCATATCTTATCATAAAGAAACAGCTTTTCATATGTACCAGAGACGTGATTGTCATTCTTTTGAAAGGCTAATAAAATTATATATTTGCTAATTCTATATAAAATTTGATCATGTAATGGCTACATGTCTTTAAGTGTCAAGGAGTGTTAAAGATTCACACAAACAAGAAAGCTGAAGCATAGAGTTAAATTGTATTCAGTAACTCTAATTATCTTGTATAGACACTTTTATTTTTTGAAAATTTTCTGTTTCTATTTCTGACTTTTTTGGCAAAACTCCATTCATTGAGTTTCTCCTTGTATCATTTGAGTCTATCTACATATTCTACGCACAGTTTTGTATTTACTCTTAATGTAGTGTTATAGGGCAATGAGCCTCCATGTGGAGAGCACCTCAAAGCCTTTCATATATCTGTACATCACATCAAAATCTTCGATATCCTTAGTAGCTCTTGCCTGTCAGAAAAAAGTTCCATGTTTCTGCAGACTTACTGGCCTAAATGTTACACCATTAGTGACAGAATTAATATGTCAAGTGTCATGCTCCACCCTTTGTTATTGATTAATACTGAAGAACCGGTGCATTTTGAGGAAGAGCACATTGTTCTAAGTGCCACTAAAAATGACAAACCCACTCCAGGTGAACCTGATTGCACACTTAGACAAGATACTCCTGGCATGACTAATTTGCACCTAGATGCTGCAAGTAATTGCCTGGTTGTCGCAGAGACTACACAGTTGGTCAAATTTGTAGAACAATATTTAATCTGCCCGGAGACCAATTGTGAAGTTAAAATGAAAGTAAATTCGATTAAACTCGCTGGTCTGGGGGGAGCAGCGTTTCTATGTTTGCTGTACTAACTGTAGAAGCCACAAAGTCAAATTTGAAACCTCAACTCTCAGAGAGAATGGTGATGCTGTTTCTAAGACTTTACAGGTAGGTACCATTTGTTCTGGAACATCTTATGCCTTGTAGAAGAAAATGTTTTACCACATCCTAGGAATGCATACAGTCAGCGACGATGATTTTTCTGACACTTATGGAAATGTATGAACATGTTAATGACATTTTAAATGGCATTTGCTTGGAAGCCAGAAAGGAAATGCAAGATATGGGTCAGAAGAAATTAGGGAGCTGGAAGATGGCTGTTACCTGTGGCAATGCTGTTTGGCTGACCAGACACAGTTTCAGCCGAAACTGCACATACATTGTCAGAAATTTTTTGACAGGTGCTCCTTTGTACTATTATTACACCTTTTGAAAGAGAAGTAACGATTTGTGTAATAAAGAATTATATGAAAGTACTTCAAAAGCAGCAGGTTTCGGTGCTAACGAGGTATTCAAGCTCATGGTCATGGGTCAAATGAATGTGGAATGCCACATTCAAGATGGCAGTAGCACAGCTGGGAATGTTGTCTTGGAACATTTCCCACTTTGTCGGGTATTGTGATTTGGCAATTATGTTGCCAATAATCATGCTGTAGTTACAAATGCTGGTTAGGATTTTGATGCTTTCTCTGAGAGATTAATGAACTTGGCATTGCACCACTTTCAGAATGAACACCAATGCGATGGTGAGCAGTGTGGTTTTCACCCATTTAGTAGTGTGTAGCTGTGGTTCTTGTGAATATATATATATACAGAATAAAATGCCAAGCAAAGTTTTACAAAGCTGACCACGTTTCGAAGTGTCCTTTTCATACCCTAGTTACAAGTTTAAGTGTCAAGAAAAGGCAGGTCTGGCTGATGTATTGATGCATTCTGTAATGTGTAAAGTCTTCTTGAGGCTTCACATAATGTGCGTGTTAGGTTTAGGTCAAAAAATTGGAACTTTGCACATCTTCAGTACCATGTTTCTACCTAACAGGGCTCATTCAAGATTGCATGACCTATCTTTTTACAAAGTGTGGTCCTCAGTACCACTGGATTCTTGACATCATGTGCCTTCATGTTGTTCAGACTCTTCCATCCATCTTGGAAAAGCTGATTGCAGGTACACTCTTTGATACGCAAAGCAAGAACACCAATGCTGCTAAAGCAAAGACGAAGCTGTGTAAGAGAAGTGTAAAGTCTTTGAAAATCAATGCAGGCATTTGTTTGTAAAAAAGAGTGCTATGAATCATGATTATGGAGGGGATGCATCTACCAAAGAAGTCATTGCAGATGCTTCTACTGACAAATTCAATTGTTGCTCAACAGACAACAGAAGGACGTCCCACAAAAGTTGTACACTGAGGAGAACCTGTGTTACTGCTACTCGATTTCATGCCTACAACAATGCATCCAAAAGTCACAATAATGTATCTAAAAATCACTGACTTTGAAACTTCGCTAAGTGACAAAATAGTTTTTGAATTGTGTGCGTGTCCCACTTTTCCCGTCACAAATGGAATTGCCCTAATAATATGTTGTTTTAGTAAAGTAATTAGTTATAGCTTTAGTATTATTTTTGGTGAAGTGCAAAAATAAAATTTAATTTCAGTTTCAGAATTGGAATTTCTCTGGTTTTAAATTAGTTTTGGTTTTTGTAATGCATCTTTTAGTTCAGTTTTGGTTAAAGACCTATTTCTTTTTTAGTTATAGTTTAGTTTAAGTTAATACAGATCATTTTTCTTTCAATTTTAGTTTAATTTCAGTTTCCTCTAGCTCAAATTAACTTAGTTTAGTTATAGTTTTTAAGAAAAATTTTAGTTTTAGTTTTAGTAATTAAGAATATTAATGTCAAACAATGCTAGTTGCAAGTATTTTTTGTTCTGTCTCAGTATCATTTATTCTAAGTTACTGTCAGTTAGGCGATTCCTTTTTCCCTGACTTGAGTTGCCACCAGTAGAAACAATTCTTTGAACTGGAGTTGTAGTTGCTGGAGTCAACAGTATATCAAAGGCAGTCATTGACAAAATTGGATAATCTGATTTTGTAGCCAAAATGTAAATGGATCATCATCAATTGAGTTAGTGTCAATCTCAGCTTCGTCATATTGTTTTATTTCTAATTCTTCCGGTTTGAGCACCACTGTGAAGCACCTTCCATGACTTATCTTCTCTTTTCTGCTAAAAGCTCTTGGAAATGTCTGAATTTTGTTGAAGGTGGCCCACTTTCATGATCTGTAGATGACAAAGAGATCTCAAATGATGCTTGTTCTTCTTTTGCTGGCTGAATTATCTGCAATTCTTGAGTTGATAAGGTGGAATTAATTTATGAATTTAAGTGTTCTTTTGCAGCTAATTTTTGACCCTGATCAAGGTATCATTGTATTCTAGGTTTAAAAAGGTATGAATAGCAAATATCGGGTCAGAGTTGCTCTGTTGTTGGTTGGTTATGTAATTAAATCGCTCCTTCAATTTTGCATGCATTATTGTACCAATGGTGTTCAGCTCATTGATACTCTTTGACCACTTTAAATGCATATTCAATTCCATTAAAGCAAGAATTACCATTGATATTGATGTTACCTCTTCAGAACCCATTAGCTGTGTGTATTGTACAAATGGCTTTAATAATTTATTGGTGTTTTCTATCTGCTTCCAATAGCTAGTCAGTACAGAAGGTCATTTAAGATGATAGCTAATTCATCTTTAACTTGAAGCAGCCTATTAAGCAGAAGGTAGGTGGAACTCCAACGAGTTGAGCAATCGGCAATTAATTTTCTTCCTGCCTTTGCAATAAGCATTGCAGTTGCTTTGTGTGATTTGTTGACTTTGGAAACCAGTTTGTGGACTTTTTAAGAGTGCCTTTCTGGGTTTGAGTTTGTTAAACTCATTTACGAGTTGAAGTGTATGACAAAAACAACTTGTTCGTCGAAAAAACACAAAAGCCACTCTATGGCTTTGCTCACGTTCTTGAAAGTTGTCTAACTCATCTTGTAGTCGTGAGATATCAACGGCATCCTCATCTTGATCATCTACATCACTTTCATTTTCATCCATATCACAAATAAGTTTCACTTCTTCATCATCATTATGCTGTTGCCTAAAGGCAGCTAACATATTACTTCCGTTGTCTGTTAAAATTCTATGTACCATTGTTTCTGGTATCTTCCATGCTGCCAAAACAGCATTATGTAAACTAGCCACTTTCACTGCCGTGTGGTGAAGTGAGTAGCATGCTAGAATTATGTTGTGTCTTTTGTTGTCTTTTGTCGAAAAGAGGTGCTGTCATTCCTAGGAATGATGCGCTCATTCCCTTTGTCCAAATATCAGTGCATATATTCACAAATCAAGCACTATGAAGGTAAGTGGTAAGTCGAAATTTGTTTCTTCAATTTGTCACATGTATTTGTTATCTCCTTATGATCTTGCTGCGACTTGGTAGTTCATAGCAGCTATCTAGTGTTTGAGTGAATAACTAAAAGCTATCATCTTTAACGATACAGATAGGTGCATTAGTCAATCCAATGAAAACAGCCAATTTTTGTGATAGAGCAATATCTGTCAGATTCACAGCTGTATTTCCTTCCTCCCATTGTATCATAAAGAGTCATTTGTGCTGACAGTACTCCACCAGTCAATGTGGTGCTACTAGATAACTTCCTTTGTGCTTTACAAGACTCAGCTATTTTCTTCTCACTTTCCATTTTTGATAGCTCTTGATACTCTCGGTGATGAACCTTTTTAAGTGAGTCTTCAAATTTGTTGGAAACTTTCCTTTAAAAGAATGTCCACACAGCTGAGAAGAGTCTGTTAGCTACTAAACAAATACTCTTGTTTACTTTTAAATATCTAAAAAAAGTTCGAAACGTAGCTTTCACTTGGCCTTCCTCTAGATTTAGTTGGAGTGGTAGCCAGTAGCAGATCTGGGGGTGGGCAAAGCAGGGCATTTGCCCTACAATCAAAAGGGCTCACTAATTATATTCATTGTTAGATAATTATAATCATAATTTAGATAATGATATTCATTATTAATTATAGTTTGTTTGCAGATAGTGAACCACAGTACATGCCCATATTTACCCAAAGCTAGCTCTGACAAACGGTGACAATTAACCACAAATCCACAAGCAGCTGCCAGCTCAGCTCAGCTCAGCTGCTATATTTAAATTAATGAGCAGGCATCAGCATTGCACTTTCAGCGGCCATCTTTCAGTTAGAAATGTGTAAGCAGAAGCAGTTATCTTTGTTGCAGTACTTTCCTAATCCCAAAAGTTCCAACAATAGTAATGCAGAACCAGATCAGACATCATCTGCAGCAACAAGTTCAGAGTCTGAGGAGATTTAAGAGAGAGACTCTACTGAACAGTCAGTGAAGCCAGCCTCACTACCACTACAACCACTGGAGCAATACAGACAGATGGAGGATTGGCTTCTGATATAGCACTGACATCATCATCTCCTCTAGTCCAACCTAGCAATATTAAGTTCCCTGAGACAGTTTCTTCTGGCATAAAGCAATCATTTAATCCTGCTTGGTTTCAAAAATATCCATGGATGGAGTACTCTGTAACCAAAAATGCCATTTTCTGTTTTCCCTGTTCTTTCTTTGGAGCAGCTAGCATTGGAACTTGTAGACCAGAGAAATTATTCACTACTAAAGGTTTCAGTGATTGGAAACATGCTACAGGGTCCACTGGAGTCTTGTTCAAGCATCACAACTCAAGCTCTCACCAACAAGCAACTGTTGCGTGGAAGCAGTTTCAGCAAACATCACTGACTGGGTTTGTCACTGAACAGCTTGGAAGTAACAGAGAGAGAATGTTAGTAAGGAATCGTCATTATGTAAGAGCTGTGTCAGAAGTGTTACTTACGTGTTGTAGCCTTACGTGGTCATAGGGAGAATGCAGATTCCACTAATAGAGGTAATTTCCTGGAAATTCTCTCTCTCCTATCAAAGTATGATGATATAGTTCGTGTTCGACTTGAGAAGGGTCCTCGTAATGCCATTAACACATCACATAGCATTCAGAATACGATCATCAACCGAATGGCTACTATAGTGAGAAATAAAATTTGTGACTGCATCCAACAAGCTGGATATTTCTCTATCTTAGTAGACGAGACCAAAAACATAAGCAAAAATGAGCAGATGTCTATTTCAATTCGCTACTTAGATCAAGACAGCCATTCCATTAAAGAGTGCTTCCTCACTTTTGTTATAGCTTCAAATCTCACAGCTGAATATCTATCAAAGTACATTCTTGATACACTTTCATTGTATAATCTTGATGCTAAGTTACTTGTTTCTCAAGGATATGATGGAGCATCTGTTATGAGCGGTTGTGTCTCAGAAGTACAAAAACGTATCAGAGATGTAGCTCCTCAGGCTATTTATGTCCACTGCCATGCTCATTGTCTCAATTTGGTACTAGTTGACTGTGTCAAAAGTAACTCCCATTGTTCTGATTTCTTCTCCCTTCAATCACTTTATAACTTCATGTCAACCAGCAAATCTCATGTTGTTTTTATGGAGAAGCAGAAGGAACTTTATCCAGATAAGCAGCCAACGCAGTTACAAAGTCTGTCTGAAACACGGTGGGCATGCAGGTACTTGTCACTAGAAGCTATTGTCAGTACATTTGATGCTGTACTAGCAACACTGGAGAGTATAGGAGAAGGAAGTGACAAACAGAAAGCAGTTGAAGCTGTTGGCCTCTTCCATCTTGTCACCAGCTTTAAGTTTCTTTCATGTCTTATAATATTTTGAGAATAACAAAGTCACTGTCTGATCAAATGCAGAGCTCTCAACTAGATTACATCAGTGCTGCTCAACTCATAGCATCAACAACTGAAACTCTAAAGGAAATCAGAACTGATGAATGTTGGGATCAAACATACAAATACATACTAGAAGTGGCAGCATTGCATGGTATCGAAGTTGAGGACAGAAGATGAAAAAGAAGACAGGCTAGGCCTCTGGCATTGCAAGAAGATTACATTGCATATGAGTCTTCAGGTTATCATGATCACATCAATAATTCTGATTTCCTCAAGATTAGCATATATTATCCAGTAATGGATCATATGCTGTCAGAAATAGATAGGTTTCCTCAAACTAATATAGACATTATGAAGTCGTTAGAAGCATGTAATGCAACATCTACTCACTTCCTTGATTTGTCTCTTCTAAAGTTCATTTATGGCATAAGCCAGGATCTTCTTGATAGCGAGTGTGTGCTTACCAAAAGGACTTTTTCTGACTCCTCTGATTAACCAGAGACCGTTGTCGATGTTTATAGTCGAATCCAACCTCTTCAAATGGCCTTCCCTACTCTGACACAAATATTTCGTATGGCTTTGACACTAGCAGTTAGCACAGCACAATGTGAAAGGTCCTTTTCTGCTTTAAAGAGAATTAAGAATTATCTGAGAAGTACTATGTCTGAACAAAGACTCACTGACATCTCACTACTGTCCATTGAAAAGGAGCTTAGTAGTGATATCTCCTTCGAAGATGTAATTGATAAATTTGAAGGCGGAGATAAGAACAGATCTATAATACTGTCTTAATTGATTTAAACATGATTAATTAAAATTAATTACCTTCTAGTAACTATTAATAACACACGCCTACTCATGAATATTAATTTTTGCCCTACCAACATTCTGACCCCAGATCCGCCACTGGTGGTAGCCATACTAATCCTCTGAACCATGTGACTAGTTTCAACAAACTGCAGCTGTCAAAAACCACAAAAACAAATTTCAGCTGCTTGGCATAGTTTTAGTTTTAGTATTAGTTTTACATTAAACCTAAAAATTTATTTAGTTTTAGTTTAGGTTTGGTTTTTTGCTTGTTTTAACTTTCAGTTTAATTTTAGTTAGAGTTTGAAACTGCAAGTAGTTTTAGTTTTAGTTTTAGTTTTAGGTTTAGTTTACTAAAAGTGAAGTAGCTTACTAGAATTACTTTTAGTTTTAGTTATGGTTAACCAAAACAACACTACCAATAATGTAAGAAATAGGAAAAGGGCTATTGACAGCTTTTTACCCCTGCAGGTGCCTTGTTGACACAACTACTTTAAAAAATGGGTATGTATTTACAGAAATCCCTTCTCCATTAGCTCTATCAAAATTATCAACCAAAGTACCCCTGCTTTTGAAGGTGTCATTGTTTCATGCAATGCATCAACTGCTAAAAAAGTAGGCTCTCCTACTGTATTCATTCCATCTTTTATCCTCTGTTAAAAGTTGGAGCTATCTGTATTAAAATGCTGTTCGCCATCCCATACTCCTATTCTTCTACAAATTTCACGGCAAAGTACTCCTGTGGTGCACATATCACGCACTGTATCAACTGTTCAAAAAGTACTCTCTCACTCTATATGTACTCTAACTTTCTATCCACAATGTGCCTGTGGTACATGTATTAAGTGCCCTTCACTGTCGATGACCCCAGGCCCATTAAAATTGAATAAGCAAAGTTCCCATTTAGCAGTGGCGGAAAAAGCAGGTTCTTTTGTATGCACTCCAATTTTGTTGCAGAATATAAAGTGGGATTCCTCTGTACCAATGTGCTTCCTGAGCCCTGTTCCATCCCAAAGTACTCCAACATCTGTCTACAAGATGTGGGAGGTACAGGTATTTTTAAGTAGGTTCCCTTCGCCATCAATGACACTGAGTCCATCAAAATAGAAGAGCAAAGTTTCTATGTAGCAGTGGCTGATGAAGTTAGTTTTCTTTCCGTATGCACTCCAAGTTTGTTTCAATATAAAAAGTTGCAGCTCTCTGTACCAAGGTGCTTGCTGACCCATGTTTCATCCGAAATGAAAGACCGCAGAACTACTGGAGTTAATTGTGTAACTATTCCTCACAATAACTTTGTGGGTTTAAAAGTAGTACCATGGCTACTGGAGCTGGGAAAGAGATTGGAAACGCCCAATCATTGCAGTGAGGATGGGCGTTTTACGATCAGAAGTGGGTATGGTTACTTACTTTAGCTCTCTTTATGTGTATCAGCCTTTTGTTTTTCTCTACACGTCTTGTTTTTGTTTACTTCTTCTGAAATCACTTTGTAAGTGCCATATTCATTGTTACTTGCCATAACTAACAAAATAGCCATTGGATATTGAATTACCGTAGGGCGCCTTTTTTTCGAGGGCTATAAATTTCGCGGATTTCGCGATTTTTTTAAAGATTCGCGAAAATTACTTTCGCGAAAATCAAATCAATACGGTACAAGATGGCAGACGGCATAAATCCACGAAAATTAAATTCCCGAAATAAAAATCCACGAAATTCATAGCCCTCGAAAAAAAGGCGCCCTACGGTATCTTTTCTATATTTTAAAAGCCTATGCATCATGAGTGTTTGTGTACCTCTGTTTCCTACCAGGTACTTCTACAAAACTAGTTATTATTATCATGTTTTGAGGAACATGTTTGTGTATGGTTTTATGGTTTTAGTTTAAGTGAATTATGCAGCACATTTCCTTTACAGCTATTTTGTAGTTTACACAGTAGGGTACCTTGTGTACCTCTAGTATACTAAGTATATTTTTTACTTTTAGTAGCACTTAATTTTTATTATCAGTACATATAGTTCTAAAGTTTTGTGTGCTTTTTTTCTTTCAATAGAACATAACATGGGTAGTATAATGAAATTGACAAGAAGGAAAAACTAGTAAAGAAAGAAGTTTAAGAATACCAAAACAAATATAATTTCTCATAATTGGGCAATGTGTTTTACATGTAACAGGTCCAACATCAACATTTACTCAGAAAAGCAAAGAACAAAGTTAGTAACTCTAATTGAATGTCTACATAATATTGCCAATATGATAGATCCTCAGATTGGCAGTTTTGATGAATCTTTTGTACATGTACATGAAAACACTTAGAACAATGTAAAATCATTATTTTACATGTAAACCATTCATTCATGATTTTGCAGTGATTGACACCGACTCTACATCGCCTCCTGATCATGATTATGACAACTGCAGTGATTGACAGTGATGCTACATCACCTACTCACTATGACACTATTGTCATGAAAGGGCCTACATTCACTCCTCCATGTATTTCACTAGGTATAGAAATTAGATTTAATTTAATCACTTAATAGTATACATCATAGTAAAAGATGCTAATACTCCCATTGAAGATGAGTATTTAACTTCTTTGGATTCACCATGCATTGCTAGTGTCATGGAAGAGCCATTCAGTAATAAATGTTATATTCTAAATTGATTAATTATTTGGTGTTCTATTGTACAGTTATAGTAGCTCTTCATTCCCTGTCTCAGTCGCAGATCATTTCTGAGTCTCCTTATAGTAGTCCAAATGCACTTCCCTTCTCTCCAGCTGGAGATACACAATCCCTTGAAGCTATGAAAAAAAGTTATTGATAGTGTCATATCTGACACGCCATGGATTGATGTCACTCAGGACCCTCATTCCTCACTTCGATACTGTCTGTTGGCAAATTTTTCACCATTCAGCAACCTCACTTTTTTGTGCTAATCCTGTCACTCTGATGTTCACACTTATCTTGTATTGTGACTGTACTAGGCAATGCTTTGTAGGGTCAAAACTGCATGATATTAGCAAGCTTCCTACTTTTTCCAGTGTTCAGGATATAATAGATGTCTCTATTTTCAAGCATGTAACAGATACACTTTTAAAGTATAACATTGGTCCTGGTAACCCAGATTAACAATTTGTATCTATGCTGGAAGGTATAAAAGGAGTGAAGTCATGTACTGGGAATGCCATTGTCTCATTTATTGATCACAGTTTAGGAGTTTATATTGAAGAACAAGTGTTCTCAAGTACTGTCCGCACAGTTACTTGTGAAATTATCATTCTGAAAGACCTAAAAAGGTGTAACAAATAATGTATTAAGTATTACGTAGCTGTGTTGCCAATTTCACCAAGGAAAAGGACAGTGCTAAAATGACAATGCCTTCCAGTCACTCCAATTTAAGATGTCTGACCACACCAAAGCGAATTCAGCGCGCATTGAAGAGAAGGAGACAACTTTCAATGAAGACGCGAAAAGTATCAGCATTGAAAAGAAGCTGTCAGACCTCATCCAGGAAAGAGGTGTTCGGGTTGATGAACTATTAGGATCTGACCTCTTAGGGTTTATGAAAGATATAGATGCTAGCCCAAATAACAATGAGCTATGGAAGGGTCTCTTGAGAAAAATACTTTGGACTCAACAGTTAAAGAATGCATCATTAAAAGATAAAAGGCTTGTAAGATGGCATTCATTAATCATCAGATGGTGCTTAAGTTTAAAGCTCCAATCATCTTCAGCCTACAGAGCTATGAGGGAAACTGGCTTCATCACATTACCGTCCGAGCACACACTTTGTGATTACACATGTTTTTAAGTCCAAATCGGGAATTCAACATGAAGTCAATGATCAATTAGCAAATGAAGCAAAGCTGGATCAATTGAAAGTGTGGCAAACTCATGTTTGTGTTGTTTTTGATGAAGTGAAAATCAAAGCCGGTTTAGTTTATGATTAACATCAAGGGAACATTATAGGATTTATGGATCTGGGTGATGTGAATTCAGCTATTGATCAAATTGATGAATGTCAAATTCACGATAACATTGCAACATCTGTGCTAGTTTTTATGGTACGAGGGCTTTTTATCAACTTAAAGTTTCTCTATGCTCAGTTTCCATGTCAATCACTATCAGCCGACATATTATATCCTATTGTGTGGAAAGTTATTCGTAATTTAGAGTTGACAGGATTCAGAGTGTTGGCTGTGACAGCTGATGGGGCTTCAAGTAATCATTCCTTTTTTAAAATGCATCATGACTCCAAAAGCAAAGATGATTTAGAGCACAAAGTTATAAACCGTTTTGCAGGTGACCATTGACATGTCTCTTCTTTTCTGATGTCCCCCACCTTCTGATGACAACACAAAACTGCCTAGCAAACTCTTATGCTCACAAGAAGAGTAAGCAATTATGGGTGAACACAAATGAACCTATATGGTCTAATTTTATTCATGCATCCCTATAGTGTAATGGATCTCCATTGAGTTGGCAACCTATTATTGACCTATATGAAAAGAACAAGGGCCAGATGTCACCAACAGGAGGTGGTTTATTTAACTTGAAACTGAAATATGAACATGTTCACTTGAATTCGTACTCTAAAATGAGAGTGGATTTGGCATCCCAAGTATAACCTACATAAGTGTGACACATCATGTACATATTTTTATGTCATAGGTGCTTAGTGAAACTGTATCTTGTGCTTTGAAAGAAGATGGTCATGCTGAATTGGCCAAATTTGTGGAGTATTTTGACCACTTTTTTGATTGTTTAAATGTTTCTTCTATATCTGCTGGAAAGCATAAGCTAAAAAGTATCGCTATCCTTATCGCACTGCAAATGATAATAGGTTGAAAGTAAGTTGCAATAAAGGTTGCTACTTACATAATAGATGTTGTTACAGTGGTTGGCATTTGATTTTATGGGCTATTTGGATGATTGGAGCAAGTGTTATGGAGAGGGATGGATTTTCAGAGAAAAAAAAGAAAAAGATGTTACTTAGTCAGCAAACTATTGAAGGAATTCAAATAACAGGTAACTAATAAAGTCTTGATGATTAATTAACAGAAGATATCCTGTATAGTGAAATCATTTATTGGTTTGGTTAATTATATATTTACCATTCCTGGAGTAAATTTGTTTTTGAGTGAAAGACTTACATAAGACCCTTAGGAGTCTTTCTTTCGCAAACTAAGGCAGCAGGGTGGAGGATGTGACAATCCTACAGTACATCAAGTACTTAATGCAACAATAAGTCTGAGGGTGCAAGGGTCAATGGCATTGCAACCTTTGCGGGGTAATTCCCTCTGAAATAAAAAGGCAGATGTTGATTTCTCAAAATGTAAAGAGCCACTTCCTAAAAAGCAACAACGCAGCAAATGATTGTGATAATTCATAATCAATAAATAAAAGTGATTAAATGAAGTATCAAGTATGTGATATATGCATGGTTTTTACATGTAGTTATAATCTGTTGACTGTGTTTTGATAATACAGTGTTAAATGTTTTTCAATTTCAAGTTTTTTTGTAATGATTTTGCCTTTGATGTTGATTCATTAATACTTTGCTTGCACTGTTCCAAAATATTTCCTGCAAAAGAACATTCTCTTATAGTTATCCATAATTCTGCAATACTACTTAGTAACTTGTCTGTCTGATCCTCTTCGTCTTCAGTAGCAGCACTTTGGTATATGATAAATTAGTAACCAATGACATAATCAAATTGCAAAATTGCTTCAGTAGCGTCACCAATACTGATGCCATCTTTACGTAAAAATTTTTATTGTCACTTCTATTCAATAAAATAGCAAAAATGCCTCATCATTGACATGGCATTGGTCACCACAATCTACAATAGTAGTCCACCTTTTTGTGTATGCCAAAAAGTCGTTATCATCATCTTCTATGTCATCTTTATTGACCAGCATTGAAGTTAAAAGATCCACATCTTGGCTGGAAGATTTTGTAAATTTTTTCCTTAAGAAATGTACAATATATCCAGATGTATATCTCACTGCCTCTTCTTCATCCGGTTTTAATTTTATTTCTGGGTTTATGGTGTCTTTTGTTGGCACCAGCTTTAATATCATGCTACGCAACATAGTTTTGTAGTGTAATGTATGTATGTATTATTCTTATTATTGTATTATTGTAGTTATTCTAATGTTTATGTTATGTGGTTACTGTGAATAGCAATAAGGTTATACATGTATGTGTTATTATTTATGTACCATTATTATTATATAGTTTTTGTAGCACGTGCTCTAACACACACACTCTCTTTTCCCTTCGATCGTTCTTTCTGTTCTCTCTCTCCCTCTCTATCCCTTGTTTCTCGAGTTTTACCAAATAAAGAGTTTTAAATATATCACAATTTGGCGACGAGGGTGGGATCATGGCTACTCAT
>NW_003546261.1:358029-394553 GCF_000090795.2 Amphimedon queenslandica | reverse complement strand
TAGTAAGCAGGCAGATCAGGTTGCTCACCATGATCATCATTCTAAACACAGATACTTTGAGATTGGAGATACTGTTAGCAAAGAATTTTAGGCCAGGAGCACAATGGGTTAGAGGGAAGATTATCAAACAGTTAGCCCCTTTAACTTTCCAAGTTGAAGTAGATCAAGGTCTTCATTGGAGACGCCATATTGATCATCTGAAGCATCTACCAAGTGCTCCATTCATTCGACATGGTCTGGATGACAATTCTAATGAAGAGGAATCTCAGGAAGATGCTCCTCAAGTTACAACTGAATCTACCACAGATAATGAGGCTAACACCACGCCCTCTGTGGACGATCATAGACCTACTCCTACTGGTATTCCTCCCACTGCCTCCACTCCAAATCGGTCCGAGCGTCGTTATCCTGTGAGGAATCGTAGACCTCCTGATAGGTACTATTAACTAGTTTCTAACTATGTGTGGGGGAATGTAGTGTAATGTATGTATGTATTATTCTTATTATTGTATTATTGTAGTTATTCTAATGTTTATGTTATGTGGTTACTGTGAATAGCAATAAGGTTATACATGTATGTGTTATTATTTATGTACCATTATTATTATATAGTTTTTGTAGCACGTGCTCTAACACACACACTCTCTTTTCCCTTCGATCGTTCTTTCTGTTCTCTCTCTCCCTCTCTATCCCTTGTTTCTCGAGTTTTACCAAATAAAGAGTTTTAAATATATCACAAGTTTGTGCACAGTGCTGTGTTACAATAGCTAAAGGTACTCCAAAAACATTAATTCCAATACCCTTCAACACCTTAATCCAATCTCTTCAGCAGTTAATTCATGGAATTGTTTCCACATATATGATCTTGTTGCAATACTCATCCCCTTACCTTTTACAAGAATCTCTTCTATTGATGATAGGGATTTTGTAAACTTCTCAGCAAATTCCTTCACTACTAGAGTTGATTCACTTTTCTTTACTTTATTGATAATGAAATGATGACTTGAAGAAACTCTTGTGCAGTGTCTTGTAGTTTCCCGGTATTCAGGAAGCTCTGAAAGATGCTCCAATGAAGCGACAAGACTATGCACACTGCTGCAACTGTAGTTCATGATTACGGTTTAGCTTAGATAACATAGGGTTAAAAAATAACAAAAATAATTTCAACTTTGACGGCTTCACTGCATAATGGACATCAAACTGCAATCACTGGGCGTTTCCAATCCCTTTCCCTGCTCCAGTATCCATGGTAAAACTAAAATCATTTCACAGTCTTGAATCTGACTGTTTTATTGATGAAGAAAAGACCATGGGTCCTTGAAAGGTTTTGCATGAAATGTTATTACCTCCTTCTACCGAAAGAGACTGCGTACAGAAAACAGTTGCAACATAAATGCTACAAACACATCGATATGAAACAGGAAGTAACCATGCAAGTGTCTCAGGAAGTGATGACTGATGATGTATATTGCCCTCGAACCCCACCCACAATCAGTAATCATGCATAGCTTGTTAGAAGAAATTGTAAATCTTGGTGAATTTCAGCTATAAACTCCATCAAGTCTATCTGTACTCTCAAATACATTGACTTAATTATATTAAAGGAAAAAGTTGAAGTCATATTATATATAAATCATTCTATTATAATCATCATAACGACTATCGATGATAAAATCAATAAGCAAGAAATGTTTAGGGACCCTGCTTTTTTAACACCATATCTGAAAACCATTAACTTTAAAATTGCAGAGTAATCATCATTATGCATGTACAACTCATTGTAGTATAAAACGAAGGAACTAGCTGTTGCTATATCATACAGATCATCAATTCAGGCCACGGGCTATAACGATAAATGAAATCTTACATAGTAACAGAATTTTCATTTACCTCAGAAGAATCCATAGAGTGATGCTTTCTGTTTGGTCCTATTCTTTTCTCACTGTATTTTTAGGCATACCATGAATCTGAAATTGCAAAAAAAATTAATTATTGAAAAAAATCATAATAAATTCATGGAGGTAACTGTGACTTCAAAACTACTCCTAGTCAATGCACAACATTCATGATTCAGTAAAATTCTACTTGGTATAATTCACTATAGTTTTTTGGAAAGTGTTCAAAGTGAAGTCATATAAAAATGCCTTTAAAGTGATATCTTTACTTCTGTTTAGAAATTGAAAGATCTAACAGCAACAGTCACTGTAGCCTTCCATTGTCTAACTAAATCCAAAATTACAGGGCTTAGTTATCTATAGAGCCTTCAGAAAAGTGTTGAAAGTTTTGACATTCATAAATTTAGGCATACATTTGTGTATAGCACAGCCATAGTCTCATAAAATCGAATAAAAATAACTTCTGGGGTTTTATTACACACTTTCAAATTTCTTGAGAAAAAAGGTTAGTAAAGCAAGCCTATGAGGTTTGTGAATAAATGAAAGTCCACTTCAGCAAACTTCAGCTTCTTGACAAGCGACACTCGCATAGTCACAGTATTAGTAATGTCACCCATAAAAATTCATGTATATTCCACTTCCTGTTTCTTATCCATGTGTGTTTGTAGTATCTATGATTGCAATTATATCAAAACTTTCTGGTATTGCACTTGTTCAGCATGTTGATGCTGTCATGTCAAACACAAACTTGATGAAATGTGTGCCATAATGGACAACTTGCATAAGTACATCCCTTTTGTCCCAGTAAAAAGATCAGTAAATCTTGCTGATGGAGAGGTACATGAGATGGATAACCATACAGTATACCCAATACTGTTTGTCGGAGATCAATTAACAGCAGCACGAGTAAGAGGAGCCATTGCAATTAGAGCTGACCATGATACTAATATTGAAAAGTTGAATGGCTAAGTTCCAGTTGTAGAAGACTGGCATTGCCGTATGACACTGCTGAAAGTATATCTACATACTATAGTAAATTTAGCTATTAATTGGTATACATGTATTCCAGGTAATATGGACTAAACTATTTTCCAGTAAATCTTGTGACAAAGGTACTTTGTTTCAAATCAAGAACCTTATTCATCAAACATCAGTACCAAACGACCCAAAGGACAATGTTCAAGAAACTGAGGACTTCCTGGAAGTGGTACTTGTAGCGTACATTTTAAATGCTGCTGGAGGAATGACACTTGATGTTGTCTGTGGAAATATTATTGAGAAGTATATCGATATTGGTGACAATGGCACAATGTCCTGTAAGTGATTCCAACAAATTTA
Organism: Amphimedon queenslandica; assembly: GCF_000090795.2. Taxonomy (NCBI): domain Eukaryota; kingdom Metazoa; phylum Porifera; class Demospongiae; order Haplosclerida; family Niphatidae; genus Amphimedon; species Amphimedon queenslandica. The sequence continues at coordinate 391,320 of NW_003546261.1, read as the reverse complement.
AAGGGAACATTTATGTTGATATTATACATGTACATTTGTAGGTGAGGAAGATGCAGTACTTTTATATGGATGTGAATTACTGACTCTTGGACTTGTGTGGTGGAATTATTACGATGCAATCAAAGGAGATGGCCACAGGGTAATGAGGATATGGAAGTACCTAATGGTTATTTAAAAAAAGGGGCCATAGGAATTATGCTAAAGAGGCAGCAATGAGTTTGGAAAGGGTTGCTACACAATTGATGTTGTCCCGTTTTGTCAACACAAAGGAAAGGACTGGATGTAACATTCCTTGCGGCCTTCACCTAAAACACCTCAACAGAAGGCTGAAAGGGATTATCAGTAGGATGGAGTCAAATGTCAAGCCACAAACTATATTGCGTGATGCCAAAGTAATTGGAATTGTTGAAGATATATGTAACTTTTTTAATGCTGAAATGAGCAGAAAAGAGGAATCAGGCAAACACAATAAGCCTTCATACCTTAAACTAATAATGGACACTTTAAAGCAGGGCAAGGTCTTGCAATGTGTACCACACAGAGAAATTACAAAATCTGTGTCAGTTTCAAAGTTATTGTTGGTAACAGTATGCCATTCAGGAATGGATTATAGAGAACATTGTTCCTCACTTTATATTATAGTAAAATATTGTCCAGAAGTAGTTTGATTGGTAATTAAAATGAAATTTCAAAGTGAATTTTTACTGTTACATACGTCACAACATTCAATTACATCACTGTTTGTACTTTCTTCAGAAAAGAGGAAATTTTTTAATAGCATTTCTCTGCGACATTTGGTTGTATCTGTTGCATACTCCTTTACATTGTCTTCAACAAGTTTACTAGCTTTGCCATAAAGTAGAACAGCTCTAGCAGGCTGACCGTCTCTCCCTGCTCTTCCAGACTCTTGTACATATTCTTCTATAGTGTGTGGAGGACCCCAATGATATATCATTCTCACATCCAAACAGTCAACACCATACCAAATGCAGTGGTGGCCAGTATTATTCTTAAATTGCCATTCTTTTCACAAAATAATGATAGCACTTGTTCTCTCCTTTCTTTCCGTGTTGCTCTTGAGTACATAGAGATGATGGAAAATTGAAGTCGTTGTGGGTAATTCGATGGATGTGTCATGTACGGACCAAGCTTAATCTTAAAAGTATAATGTAAAGCTGCACACTCATTATAACTACACACAAAAATTGTCTTAGAATAGCTCAATCCTTACATCTTTACCTCCTCTGCAACTGAACCACAAAAACTGTTCATGTCTAACAGTGGTTTCACCTCATATGTAATGTTATGGCGGTTTGGTAGACATCCAATCAAAACTGGATCTTTTGACATCAAACTATTACAAATAGTGCAGTATGTTGAATGAGTTGCCGTTGCTGTGAGAGCCATTACTTTCACATTAGATGGAAGAAGACTTCTTGTATCTCCGAGATGTGCATACGCTGCACGGAAAGAGTCCCCCCTAATAATGGTAGTACATATGAAACACTAGCAAAATAATTATACTTACCATGTCTTCACGCAATGAGCTTCATCGACAATTGTTGCCACTAGTTTCTTTACACACAGGGGACAAAAGCATGTTCCTGTACATATGGTTACAGATAATATTCTCAGGGCTTACGTACACTAGCTGAACCTCTCCTGCAAGTACTCTTCTCATGGCACTGGAGTCACACTGGTCTTCACCTACAAATTCTGTCACTATACCCATTGCTTGAAACTTTGATCTTTGATCAATCATCAAAGAAATTAAAGGGCTTATACATATTACAATGCTACCCTGTTGCTCTATAAAAATAAGACTGTAATATCATACAAATTAATAAAAAAGCACCTTTATATAGGTCAAAAGCCATTGGAAGCATTGCATAAATCATAGATTTGCCATATCCAGTGGGTAGGGAAAGAAATACATCTACTCCGGACATAAATGCCATAATGGCATCCATTTGCTTGTCTTTAAGGGTGATCTGAAGTTTCGTTGCCACTTCTAAGACACAAGTCTTGGTAAAAGTACTAGACTCTTCTTTCTCTATTTTACTATTGACCACGCCTTAATGAATATCAATAATGCAATTAATGCTCTTTCATTAACTTTTATTGATTACGAAAGTCTCACCGACCAGACCGACGGTCACCCTTTGTACAGCTTCACCTAGCCTGTACACCAGACTCTCTCCCCGCCACCCCAAATTCAAAAAGGGGAGGAGTCTGGTTACGTGAGACTTTTGCCATACCGGGAGAAAGACAACCTATGCTTACTGGACTTTATAGAGGACCTGATTTTGACCACAGGACTCCAATGGTGCCACTAGCGTGGCTCTAGACCTTTTCTGGGAGGAAAATCAAAAAGTGGTGAACCAGCTGTTAAACAAGCCATCGTTTTTCATATTCATCATCATCATCATCATGATCTCCTGTCAATCCAGTTCTCGATTGATATCTTGATCTTGTCTGGTGATGGAAGGCTAATTTTTATACCATTCTACTCCAACAGGGCATGCGCAGGTCCTTGTCCCCTAGAATCATTCTCCCAGAAAATAAGAAGTGATACCATTACAGTTGGATCTCACCAGCTTACGTCATGCCGCCATTTTGTTAATTGAAAAAGCATGTGCTTCAAAATTTGGGCGTGGTCACGCATGCTTAGATTGCAGAACTGGGAACAGCAAGTAATTTTTTACCTTGCTATAGGCTAGCTATGCTGGAATCAAAGTGCAATACTTAGTGGAGGTTTCCAGCTAAGAGAAGCTATTAATCTTGCATATATCAGTGTGTGATGAAATATTTTAAAAGCACAAAACAATTAATTAACGTTATGATACTAATGATAATATGAACTTGACAACAGGAAGAACCTGGAGGAATAGCTGTAGGACTCCTGGAAAGATAGAGCTTCTTGAATAAGAATTCACGTCAAGACTATAGTATTCATTTCACTTGTCATCAGTGTAGTAGATATTCCTTCACCATTTATTCAATTCAATCAGTGCTGTCCCTCATAAATGCTGTAAAATCATAACAATGACAACAATAATTAAGAAACTTATTGTCTGTCTAAAATCAAAAGTATCACAATTGTAACTGAAGAAATATTATAAATGTTATTAAAAAATGAACACAAACAAGAACATAAAAAATTTGAAAAAAGCAAGATTGAGTAGGATTTCGAACGACCAACGAAAATACAAAATGAAAATCCTACTCTCGTGATGCGAATTCTACTTTACATTGCAAAGTGATCCATAACTTTTGAATAATAACATTAAAAGTACAATGTACAGTAGAATTTGCGTCACGTGAGTAGGATTATTTGTATTTTCATTGGTTGTTCAGAATCGCACTCAATCTTGTTTCTTTAATTTTTTGTTTAAAAATGCATATATTTCAACCTTGTCACTATTTTCTTGTACTTTATGTTTACTAGAAAGACAGCAGTTATTAAAAAAGTTTGTGAATGTGTGAGTGTAACTACACTCACAGTTTACATCCATTATCTTGCCATCCTTCTTGTTGCTATATTTGCCAGGTCATGTCGTTGTACCAGATTCAGTTGGTAGCCCATACTAGGAGGATAGTTTATCCTAGTTGGTGTGGAAAATTAAACTAGAATTTGAGGCTTTAGTATGCTTTGTGGTAACTCATAATTTTTCCTGAATATACTCAGCCTGGACACACTAAGGAAGTAAGCAAGCACACATTTTTTGCTATGAATTTTAACTTGCAAAATTATCTTTCTTCATTGAAGATTAAACTTCATAGCTGGAATTAGCTATTAGTAAATTGTAGACTTAGTTTTTTCTTGTTACTGCATTATATACATGTAGGGTGACGAATACGATAAATGCATGCATTATACATTATTTAAAAACTTTTTCGTAAATTTCATTACAGTTGTGACAAGAACTGAAAAATTGCATAATGAATTATGTAATGCAGTAATCAGTAATTCATGTACCTCTCATTCAATGTATTTGTTCCTTATTCATGTAGTTAGCCCAATTGATTTTATGAAAAATGAAAGAAATATTTCTAATTTTAAGTAGAAGAACCTCTCAAGATTATACAAATTTTGTGAGTGTACAATTGTTTATTATTTATGTTAAAAGTGGATTTGGTGTTTATTTAGAATTGTCTAGAAAGTCCAGGCTATATATACTAGCTAGCTTAAACCTCCCACTTGAACTGCAGAATGCTTTTGAAAAGCAATAGTTACAGTTTCAAGCGTTATTGCAGTATCGATGTTACAGAAGGATGGGATAGTGCAATTGACTTTAAGGTCCAGTGTCCTCACAGTTAGTCTTTGGATGAGGGTATGACATTTAAATTAATGTAGGTTCACTCTGGACTTGTCCATATAATGAAAAATGTAAAGCATTTTATTAGCCTCTGTTGGTGCTACCAAGTTTGATTGGCATTGCAAGTGAAGTTTGACAGACGTGTGACATTATGCAATATAAATTGATCATAAAGGAAATGTTTCATTTGTTGTTCTGTCATATTGTCTAGATCAACTCTCTAGATGCGTGAGACTATTATACATGTACAGTAATTGTTATTGCACCTTGATAGGATGTACTATTATTGCTGCTTTTCAATTGTTATGTCAACATTGCATTCCTATTATAATTGGCATTAAAGTTGTTTTTAAGAATTACGATTAAGTTGATCTAAATTACATTGCAAGACATGTATATGAAACTGCAGTAGCTTGTATCAACAATCTGGGCGGAACAGTCTCCGACCAGGCAACAAAGATAGCAAGAGACTTGTGGATGTGTTGCCTCCAGAGAAACATTTTCTTCACAGGACAGCATCTACTGGGGAAGGAGAACGTTTTAGCGGACTCAGAGTCCATAGTGATGAGAGACCGCTTACACTGGATGCTGAACCCATCAATATTTAGACGGATCAGAGCCCAATTCCCTTACCTCAGGATGGATCTCATTGCGACGAGATTGACCCATCAGCTATCCCGTTTCTTCAGCTGGAGGCCAGACCCAATAGCAAAAGGGACAGATGCATTTTCCCAAGACTGGAAACCAGAGGCGGCGGAAACATGGGGGCTACATGGGCTATAGCCCCCTCTCAGACAAAAGGACAGGGGCTAAGCCCCCATTGAATTAGCTGCCATTACAGTAAATGTCAAGGGTTAAAAATTTGATTAAATCTATAATTAACCCTTTGTCATGGATTAAAATTGTTGATTTTTAACCCCTTCAATTGAGGTCGTATGGAAGGTAGCCATGGCAAAGAGTCACATCACTGGTTTTTCCCTTCTACTTCAACCTCAACTTTATCTACAAGCAAGAGAAAAGCACAAGATCAAGATGAGCATTCTGACAGTGATAAAGATGAGTGTTCTGATGGTGATCAAGAATTCTTTGATCCTGATGAGGATTATGATTCTGAATCCGATAGGCAAGTAGAGATGGAAAATGACAACTATGACGATGAAAATCAAGAATCAGATTCTACACAAACTTGCTCATCAGAATGCTGTGACGATGGCCTGGGTCAACCTTACCATCCATCATCAAGTGCTTTGTCAAGGAAGTGCCAGGGTAAGAAGATGCAAGGATGTCAAAGAAGTTGTTTTAAGGAATACAATTGGCTGACGTACTGTGTGACTCGTCAGAAAGCCTTTTACTATAATTGTCATTTAGCTGTATCAAAAGGCCTGATTACCTTGAAATATCTATCTAGAAGAAGTCATCTTGCCTTCATTGTAAATGGATATGACAATTGGAAGAAAGCAAAAGAACGATTTAAGGAGCACAAAAAATGTCAGATGCACAGTGAGGCATCTCTTAAGTTACGATCATTGCAACAGCCTTCTGTGGCTACACAGTTGTCTTGTCAACTTACTTTAGACCAGCCGAAACATGTTTCTGAAGTTGTTAAAATCTCTACATTTTTTACTTCGTCAAGGATTGCCAATCAGAGGACATAGTGAACAGGAAGGGAACTTACTTCAGTTATTAGAGTGTAGAGCGTTAGATGTTTAGGGATTGAGAGAATGGATTGCTACTAATAGTTACCTTTCACATGACATAATTAACGAAATAATCGAAATATTGGCTAATCAAGTTCTTCATGATATTCTCAGTGACATCAAAGATTCTGAGTTTTATGCCGTGATTGCAGATAAAACCCAAGATGTAAGTACTTGCGAGCAGTTTGCTATTTCTATAAGATGGGTTGATAGCTGTCATTCTATTCATGAAGATCTCATAGGTATGGTTGAAGTTGAACAAACTGATGCTTTGCCCTTGTCTAGTACAATTATAGATGTACTTACTCGTTGTGGCCTTTCCTTCAGTAATTGCAGGGGTCAGGCATATGATGGTTCGTCAAACATGTCTGGCCATTTAAGTGGAGTGGCTACTCGTTTAATGGCTGAAGAACCTTGTGCACTATATGTTCATTGTTCAGCTCATTGTCTAAATTTAGCCCTTCAAGATAGTTCTCGCCAATCCACTTCTGTCAGAGATGCTTTGAGTCTAGCAGCTGATATTGCCAACTTTATTAGAGCCTCACCGAAGCGTTTTGCTCAGTTTAGATCATTAAAAGATCAATTATGCAAAGCTAATCCAGGCATCAAACCACTTTGCCCAACAAGATGGACCATACGAACAGTTTCTATTGATGCTATTCTTAAAAATTACGGTGTTATAATTCAACAGCTAGAAGAAACATAAGCTTCTGCTCATGGAGACGCTTCATCAAAAGGAGCTGGTTTGATTCCTCACATTGAAAAGTTTTGCACATTTTTTGGCTTAAAATTGGCTCATCTAGTTTTCAACGCAACTGAACTAACTTCAATCACTTTACAGTACAAAGATATTAATGCTCAAGAAGCCCTTATGGCTGTGAAAATGGCTCAAAGTTATATGACTAGACATCGTTCTGAAACTGCCTTTGATACCTTTTACAAATCTGTTGTAAACGAAGCTACTGAGTATACAGGTAAACCTATTCTTCATAGAGTTAGAAAATTACCTCGAAGATTTGAAGATGGTGCTTTACCAGTTCAATACTCATGTCCAGAGGAGTATTTTCGACGTCAATACTATGAAATTCTAGACATAGTGAATCAGGAGTTGACAAGTAGGTTTGATCAAGACACTTTCCATGTTCTTCAGGAAATTGAAAATATACTCATTTGTTCATGCAATGGAGATACTGTCACACTTTCAGATGGTTTTAAAAATCTATATTCTAAAGATTTGAAGTTAAAATCTCTCCACTCAACTCTCTTTACTACCAGACATTGTGAGCACTCCGAATACGGAACATTAAATGGGTGTGAAGAAAGTGACTACAGTAAATACTGTAATAGAATTACTGAATTGCTGCAGCTTTTCCAGAACAATGTTAAAAGAGGTGAATCATTTACTTAGACTTTACCTGACAATTCCTCTCACTTTGGTCACTGCTGAACGTTCTTTTTCTTCTTTGAGATGCCTAAAGTCCTACCTCAGGTCTTCAATGACTCAAAAAAGACTAAACAATATTATTATTATGAATGCATACAAGATATACTAAAAGTTGCTCAAAAGTTTGTCTCGAGAAGTAGCAGAAGACTGTCATACTTCGGTGATTTTAAAAAATACAATTTATTGCTAGTTACATCCTGTATATATACAGCAAATTTTTTTTGCGAAGCAATAATTATGAACAACCATAGATACTATATCAAAAAAATAAGCGCGGACTCGCAGATTTTAGACCCAAAGTGGGTGTGGTTCCCCTAAAATTTTGGCGCGCATCGCGCGCCATTTTTTCTTTCCCTTTTTTTAAACCCTCTTGCCAGCCCCCCCTCCCTTGTTTTTCTTCCGCTGCCCCTGCTGGGAACAGGTGAAAAGTTATGCCAACCCCCCCTGGAACCTAGTGGAAAGAATCCTGGCAACGGTGGAGGAGCAGGGGACAGATTTAGTCCTAGTAGCTCCAGTGTGGTCATCACAACCCTGGTACCCCAGATTCCTGGGATTGTTAACATCTGAGGATCAATGTTCAGCAGAATGCAATAGTGGTAGCAGACCACCAACCTCCTGTGGTACCACCTCTAGCCATGTGGCCTATCTCAGGCAACACTATGCTAGTAAAGGACTTTCAGGAGAAGCTGCAGACCTCCTCATATCCTCTTGGAGGCAAAAAGCCTCTAAATCTTATGACTCAATGTGCAAAGGATGGATCAGCTGGTGTACTGAACAGGAAGCTGATCCCATTTCAGGACCTATAGACGATATAGCAAATTTTGAGCTTACCTCTACAAAGAGGGATATCAGCAATGATCACTCAATGAATACAGGTCAGCCCTTGCTTCAATGCACACTCTGGTAAGTGGGCTATCCATTGGTCAACATCCATTGGTCACCATACTACGAAAGGTAGTGTTTCAAACATGCCCACCTCTACCAAGGTATCAGGGTACTTGGGATGTAGGCTTTGTTTTACACTATACTAGTAGCGACACCTTGAATGACAACATGAGCCTTAAGCAGTTGTCTTTACAAACGGTCATGCTATTGGCATTGACTCGCACATCTCGTTCAGCTCACCTATCCAACCTGAGCTTTAAAGGCTATAGGAACACACCTGAAGGTGCAGTATTTATATCCGCTGTCCTGGCTGAACAATCCAGACCAGAAAAAAACTTTAAAAAATTATTCTTTGCTAAATTTAATGGAGATGAAGCTCTATGTCCAATGAAATCTCTGGTCCTTCATATTGAGAGGACCAGAGAATTAAGAGGGGATGCTAAATACTTATTTATTTGTTTCATCACACCACATAAACCAGTCACCTCTTCCACTATTGCTAGATGGTTAAAACAAATCATGGAGCTGGCGGGAATAGACACCTGTGTGTTTAAACTAGTAATCTTAACAAAATACATATGTAGCAGAGGCTACAGTGCTCTCACATAGTCCTGTCAGTAGTGCTAGCACTTCAACTGCTGCTAAGCAAGAAATCACAACTGAAGATATCCTTAGTGCAGCAGACTGGAGTTTAGATTCGACCTTTCAGCGTTTCTATTACAACCCAGTATGGGATTCAGGGTTTGCAGAATCAGTCCAAACAACACCATTGATATGTGAGACTGAGCCTTCTGAAACATAATTACAGAATGGCTAAGGTCACGAAGCGGCTGAATGTTCTTCTGAGTTATATGAAAAAGGTGAAGTCAAGCATATCTTGACTCCCACCATGCACCATCCCTATTTTCTATCATAGGAAATAAATTATTAAACTTTGATATGCTGCACCTTCACATAGGAGTGGTTTGTTATATTGGCATGTTTATTGTTACTCAAAAGGCCATTGTGGTCACATTGTGTTGGGGATTGTATAACACCTTGAGACCCCACCTATAGGTGGAGCAAGTTACCGTAAATGTTTTAATTGTACTACAAAATAACTAAGATTTTAGAAAACTAGACCAAACACCATTGATATGCTCGACTTCACCTTCTTCACATAACTCAGAATAGCATTCGCGGACTTAGCCATTCTGTAATTATTGTTGGGATTCCTTTAAAAAAATTCCAGGACAAAATGTATTGCTTAAATGACACAATTCAAATAGTTTGATGCATGCAATCATACTTTGCCAATTGTACATACTAATAATTATGGCAATTGTACTTAAACATTAGTTCGCATTTTAACAATGTAATTGAAGCACTTTTGCTTTGTACAAGCACTTCAGCACACTAAATGGCTCAGAAGACAGAAGTCTATTGCTAAACTATGTAGTTTGTCTAATGGATTTTGTTAAAGAAGTAACAAATTTTAAGGCCTAATTATAATCAATTTGCCGTCCACTTCTTGCTGCATTAGTGATGTTTTTAAACCAGTTACAATTTTACTGTTTTAACATAATATATCATAGAGTTTTATGAGTCACATTGACTATCATAAAGGGAGAACGGAATTTTTACTTAAAGGAGTGTCACTGTCAACACACCATTGTTACAGTGATGTACCTTTGAAGATGACAACATCATGGCAGCACCAATGTTTTGAGTTGGTTGTATTACAGACATAGAGTAAAAAATCTTAAAGCATTAATACTTCCTCCTTGTAGTAATTTATGTAGCATTCGGACACAAAGAAGTTAAAGCAGTCATAATGTCACATCGGTATGTCTTTGGCTCTTAGCATGCTTGTTAGCCACTTCAGTTATAACTTTTGTTAAAAAAGTAATGTACACATGTATGCCTTGCTGGTCCACTCTGTTGTACTAAATGTTTAGGGTACCAGCCATACAGAAATCTCTTCATGGACAATGGAAATTTGTTTTACAATAACACTCATGTGCTGTACTTTAGTAGAAATTGATTTGAATTGGTTAATGGTTACACAATCATGATTGCTATGAAGCAATCGCCATGAAGCTATTGCAGGTCAATTTAAGGTATATTTTGCATGTTGCATAGTCACAGGCGGCTGCAGGATTTTACTGCAAGTAGGGCAAAAGTGAAGCTAAATGTGGGAGTGGTGAAAAAGTATGTGTGCCTATGACTACACCCACATGCTTTGCTCTTGATTTTAAGCCTGTTATGGCTTCTATTTCAGCATTTTGGGGAAAAATCCAGTTGAAAAAGGCTCTGAACTACTCAATGAAGAGTTACCTTGCCATTCTTATGTTCAAGAGGAGAAAATTCAGCACCTAAAAGACCTATCAATATAGGGTATTTGTAGCTAGGTGATTTAGCTGTTGAATGAGTCCTAGCTGACTATGATGATTAACAATAAAGCTACTACATGAAGGAGTCAGTTATTCTAGTTGCAGGTTACTGTAGATTATGTCTTCCTGAAGTGTCCATAGATATGGACCTATAAAGTGGCTGACTGGCTTACTGTAAATAAACTATGCAGTTAGCAGCTTATTCTCTACTAATTATCACTGTGGAGCAAAATAATGTAGTTTTTGTCATTAAAATTAGCTATAATTATGAATTAATCATGTAATAACTACAAAATAACTATTAATTAACTGCTAATTATGATGATGTCATCTTCCGGTAAGAAATTCTAGTAGGGCATTGCCCTCATTGCCTGCCCCTGCAGCCGCCTATGTGCATAGTTTTGATTCTTTCAATGCTCTTTCTATGTTTAAGCTATAGCCACTTATTAAATACATGTATGTTTCCTATTATGCCAAGCTTGTAAAATACTCCTGCATAATTTATTTGCAGACACACTTATCTACCAATCAAGTTCTGTCATTAATTTTAGGAAAAGTGATTGTTGGACAAATAATACAGTACTATTTTTGGTTTTCATGTAGTTTTATTTACTCAATATCTAGAAATTTGCTGACTAATGTTAAAGGGTAAGTTCAATGCATTTTTGAGGTATTTTTTTATTTGCTGAATATGATTGCCTGACTAAACTAGTGATGTGTTCCAACTCACATTGTCTGAAAAAAATTATTCACTGAGATATGAGCCTTCAAAAATGCCCATTTTTCCTTCCTTCCAGGTTACTTCCTGTCAGTGGGTGTGGCTAAACGTGACATCACTAGAGGCATAGCTGCAGCTAAATTCATTCCTTTATAGGGAGAAATAATCCTTTATTCTCATGCCTTGTAATGTAATAGCACTAATTTAAAGATTAGAATCATTAGCTTTCATTATTCTAAGCATGAAACTGCAATGAAGAGTCATAATACCACACTTTGGTGAATCTTCTTGTTTGCTATTTTGTGTCCTTTTCTTGCAGTTTCATGCGTAGAATAATGAAAGCTAATGATTCTAATCTTATTAAATTAGTGCTATTACATTACAAGGCATGAGAATAAACAATTATTTCCCCCTATAAAGGAATGAATTTAGCTGCAGCTATGCCTCCAGTGACGTCACGTTTAGCCACACCCACTGACAGGAAGTAACCTGGAAGGAAGGAATAATGGGCATTTTCGAAGGCTCATATCTCAGTGAATAATTTTTTTCAGACAATGGGAGTTGGAACACATCATTTGTATGGTCAGGCAATCATATTAAGCAAATAAAAAAATACCTCAAAAATGCATTGAACTTACCCTTTAATAGTTGCATTAGGTTAAATAATGATAATAAAATACTATACTTGTACATTTTTTGTCAATAATTGTGTATTTTGTATTACTGCTCTGCCCTCTATCTTTTGCTCTTTTCTCTGGATGTGTGTTGATAGTGCATGATTTCATGAAACTGTACAAAATCTTAATTTGGAAACGATGTCCTTGCATTAAGTTGAACATTTGTAAGTATCAAATGTAACAACTTGATGGTGTCATTTTGAGTCGATTATTACATGCGTGTTGACATAAAGTCACTCATAAAATTCAATTTCTTTTACATTTGGCCACTTTTATTTTCTACTGGATGTCTTAGATACTTATAGTGTTGTTTTAGGATGGTAAAATAATTAAAGTTTTAGTTATACTTATACAATGATAATAATTATAGTTTTAGTTATTGTTATCACTTCAAAATTGTATTTTAGTTTTAGTCTCAGCTTGATTCTTTCAGTGGTTCTAGTTTTAGTTTTAGTTATAGTTTAATATAACAAATAATTGAAATAAACTAGATTAAGTAGGCTTTTAGAGCAATTTTGTAAAAAGTAATAGGAACAAAGGCAAGTTGGATTCGGAACAACCAACACAAGTATGAAATGGAAATCCTACTCTCATGACGCAACTTCTGCTCTACATTGTACTTTTTATGTTATTATCTAAGCATTAGAGATCACCTTGCAAGGAGTAGAATAGAATTTGCATCACAATTGTAGGATTTTTATTTCCTATCTTTGTTGGTTGTTTCAAATCCTACTTGCCCTTGCTTTAATTATTCTTTACAAACTTGCTCTAGAATCTCTTGCTTTATATTTTATATTCTTGTTCTTGTGTTGATTTATTTATAACATTTTTAATATTTTGTCAGTTGCCATTGTCATACTTTTTTATGTTACACAAACAATAATATTCATTATTATTATTATCATTGCTATGTCTTAAATTTGTAAAGACAGCATTAAATAGATATGCTTAAGGACATCTACTATACTAGTCTCGACACACAAGTCCTTGTTCTAGGAGCACTAGATATTTCTGTTCTTCCTGTTGTCAAGTTCATATTATAGCTGCATTAAGAAGCATTAGTATCACATTAACTAATATTGTTTTTTATAAAAATTAATAAGTCATTACACACTTTATAAAGAAAAATATGCAAGATTAAGACCTTCTCTTAGCTCAAAACCTCCACTAAGTATTACAGTTGATTCCAAGCATAGCCAAGTAAAAAAAAATTGCTTGCTTTTCCTTTTTCTGATACCTGAGCATGCACAACCACACACATATTTTGGAGCATATGCTTCTTTAATTAACAAAAGGGCAGCATGCAGCTAAGATGGGCCAATTGAGCAGTCACAGACTAACTTTTTTCTTTCTTGAAACGTCCTGGAGAATAGGGACCTGTTTATACCTTATTGGAGTAGAATGTTGTAGGAATTAGACTTCTATCTCCAAGCAAAGTTGGGACACAGACCGACATCTGGATTGATGGGAAATGATGATGATGATGAAGATAAAAGAAGGTGGCTGAACAAAACAGTCATTTTTTTGATTTTTGACAGTCTTCTCGACAAGGTAAGAGCCACACTAGTTGTACCATTGGAGTTCTCTGGTCAAAATAAGGTCCTCTAAAAAGTCTGGCAACGATAGGAGCTAGTTTTCAAGGTATAGCAAGGCTGCAAATGTCGTGGCAAGGATTTTGAAGTGGGGTGAATCCTAGGCCTGAGGATTTTACTCCCAGAATAAAAAAAGAATAATAGGTGGTCTAAAGAATAAAGAATAATTCTGGAATAATAGGGCAAAATTTGTAAAAATGTGCAGTGGGTGTAACTGAATGCTTAATAAATCTTGTCTAACACCTTCAAAGATACCCATGAGTGTGCTTTACAAGACTCAATTGAGGCATCCTTATGATGTTACAGTATGATGAGCATTAAATGAGACAAATTTTCTATAGTTATTTTGTTTATTTTTATAATACTTGGGAATAATAATAGGAATAATAGGCAAATTATATTGGGAATAAGGAAATAGAATAATGGGGACATTTTTGGGAATAATATCCTCGCCCTAGTGAATCCTACTTAGCAACACTACCACGTTACTAATTTGCCAAACTCTTTCCAAAATTGTAAAAACCATTAAACCATCAAAATTAAGAACTAGTGAATGAACCAAATGACCTGACCAACAATTGCAGGTAGTGGTTGTTATATATTGATATATTATTTTGGTATTCATTCCTATTATTATTTTCTAAGGCATTTTGATTACAGTTATTTCTGGTATTATTATTATTGTTATTATGATTATTACTACTACTACTGTTGTGACAATTATTATTATTAATATTATTAATTATTATTATTATTGCATTGCTCTATGATGTTATTTCCTTTCTGGTAGGTCTTATGCTTATGATTTACTAGGCTTATCAGTTCATGTATACTGATCCTGATTGTTGTATAATGTTTTGTCATTGTAATGTAATATGATGTAATACTGTTTGTATATGAGTGTATGTTCTTTTAATTTTTGTCAGAAAAGATTTTATCCATTTTACAAAAAGTCAATATTCACAAAATACAAAGGTCAAGCTCTCTCCATTTGGTCACTACACTGGCGACGAGGGTAACTGGACTACTTTGCTGTTTCTTCCTACTTCTCACTACTTACACAATGGCTACGCATGGCAAGATGTTGGCATTCGATGTTTCTAAGGAATCCTGGACTTCTTACTCCGAGAGACTTGACTTCTTATTCAAGGCTACCAAGATTACAGCAGCAGAATCTCAGGAAGCAGTCTTTATTACTGTGATAGGACCTAGGACGTACTGACTACTGAAGAGCCTACTACAACCAAAGACACCTCAGGATGCTACCATCACCTTGGATAAGATGAAGGACGTTCTGCAGAAGCATTTCGATCCTCAACCATCTATAGTTCAACGCTTTAAGTTCCACACGAGAGTTAGGAAACAAGACAAGACAGTGGCAACCTATGTGGCAGAGCTCCATGTGATAGAACATTGCGATTTCCAAGATTCTCTAGATGCTGTGATTCGGAATAGGCTCGTTTGTGGCATCAACAGCATTCGAACCCAAAGAATACTTTTACAAGAGCCAGATTTATATTACGATAAAGTATTTCAAATAGCTCAAGCTATGGAGCTAGTTGCTCATGATGTCTCTCATCTACCTGGGAGTAAGTCACAGCACCAGACGCCGACTCCTGTTCGCAAGAAGGAATTGTCATACAGGCAGAGTAAAGTTGAGTGTTACAGATGTGGTGGAGATCATTACGCTACTATATGCAAGTTTATTGAGGCAGATTGTAGGCTGTGTGGAAAGAAGGGACACCTAGCCAGGGTATGTCGCAGTCAAAAAAAGAAGCCACAGCAGCAGAAGAATCATCCTAAAGCCAAGACTGGGTATCCACCGCAACTTCAGCAGAAAAACAGACAACACCCACCTCACAACCTGGACCTCAAAGCACATTCTCTTCCCATGGGAGACTCTGACCAAGAGGACTACCCATTGTTTACTTTGCCTTCTGCAGGAAAACCTATTGTTGTTTCAGTGAGTGCCAATAAGGTTGACCTTTCCATGGAACTGGACACTGGGGCTTCCATATCTATAATGAGTAAAGACACTTATTCCTCTCTTTCTTCTACTCTTCCTCCACTTTCTCCTTCTCATGTAGTTCTAACTACGCATACTGGAGAGAAGATCAAGCCAGTTGGTGCTATAGATGTTGATGTTCGTTATCAGTCCCAGACTGCTACTCTACCACTGGTGATAGATCCTGGAAATGGACCGACTCTATTGGGTCGTAATTAGTTGGAAGTTATCTGACTAGATTGGTCCCTTATTAATTATAATTGTTCGTTTTCTTCTTTAGGTGAAGTACTCCAGAAGCATGCTCCAGTATTGCGTTCAGAATTGGAAAAGCTGCGAGACTTCACAGCCAAGATTCAAGTCCAGTCAGATGCGAAACCGAAGTTCTACCGTCCACGTCTTGTCGCTCTATTGCTGAGACAAAAGGTATTCAACGAGATAGATTGCCTAAGAGGTTTAGGAGTTATTACACCTGTAAAGTACTCTAAGTGGGCTGCACCAATAGTTCCTATTGTAAAGACTGATGGGTCTATTCGATTGTGCAGGGACTACAAAGTTACTGTGAACCCAGTTCTGTTAACTGATACATACCCATTACCTCAATCAGAGGATCTGTTCGCTGCCCTAGCTGGAGGAAAGATCTTCTCAAAACTCGATTTAAAGCATGCTGACCTTCAAATACCACTAGGTGAGGCTTCCAAGATTTTGACAACCATCAATACCCCCAAAGGGCTCTTCCAATATGAGTGTCTTCCTTTTGGAGTCTCATCAGCACCCTCATTATTTCAACGTACAATTGAGAACTTACTCAGTCACTTGCATCATGTATGTGTCTACATAGACGACATACTTGTTACTGGTACTGATGATGCTGATCACCTTAATAATCTTCATGCTGTTTTGCAAACTCTAGAGGAGGCAGGACTCACTTTAAAGCAGTCCAAGTGTAAATTGGGGTTCCATCAGTTGAGTACTTGGGACACATCATTGATTCAGATGGTCTACACCCTTCAGAAGCCAAAGTGAAGGCTATTTGAGAAGCGCCTACTCCTATTAATGTCACGGAATTGAAATCCTTCTTAGGACTATTCAACTATTACCACAAGTTTCTACCAGATGTAGCCACTGTATTATCTCCTCTTCATCTAATACTTCGTAAAGATCCTTCCTGGAAATGGTCTCAAGACCAAGAGAAAGCATTTCAAAAAGGCTAAAGCCATGCTTTATTCCTCATCTGTCTTAACGCTTTATGATGAGAAGAAGCCGCTCGTGGTAGCTTGTGATGCTTCACCTTACGAACTAGGAGCAGTCCTCAGCCACAGGATGTCTGATGGGACTGACCTGACAGTTACATATGCTTCCAGTACTCTCTCAGTAGCTGAAAAGAAGTACTCTCAATTGGAGAAGGAAGCTCTTGCAATTATCTGTGCTGTTCGCAAATTTCATGATTACATTTATGGTAGAAAATTTGTTCTTCAATCTGACTATAAACCACTACAGTTTCTCCTTAGTGAGTCTAAACAGACTCCTCTACTTGCCTCATCTCGTATCCAACATTGGGCAATTGCACTATCAGCATATAACTGTTATCCAGTACAAACCAGGTAAATTAATACCACATGCAGATGCATTGAGCAGACTACCACTTCCTAACTTCCCTTCTTCTGCCCTATACCACAAGATGTAGTGCTAATGTTTGAACATATTTCTGAAACTATAGTTTCAGCTGATAATATTAAGATGTGGACAGATAAGGATCCAACCTTATCAAGGTTGCGTCAGATATTACTCACTGGAGGGGAGGTACCTGATGATGCTCCACAACTGAAACCTTATTCACACTGTTTCATAGAACTCAGTGTAGCTAATGAATGTCTCCTTTGAGGTTCAAGAGTGATTGTTCCATCCCATGGTCAGTCAGCAATTCTGCTTCCATTACATGAAGCGCATCAGGGAATGTCAAAAATGACGAGTCTAGCTCGCTGCTATTTCTGGTGGCCTGGATTAGACAAGGCAATTGGAGATCTAGCAAAGAAATGTAAGGCATGCCAAGAAAACAGTGCTCTCCCCCTCAAACTCCTGTACACCCATGGGAAGTTCCAAAGACTCCATGGACACGACTTCATATTGACCATGCTGGTCCTTTCCTGGGACACTACTTCCTCATTCTGATAGATGCTCACTCTCGCTGGTTAGAAGTATGCATTGTACCCTCTACTTCCTCTGAAGCGACTATCAAAGTCCTTCGTCACATATTCTCTACTCATGGTCTTCCTCATCAGTTGGTCTCTGATAATGGACCTTCATTTACTAGTCAAGAAATGAAGATATTCTTGTCTCTCAATGGTAATCGCTATTCACTAACTGCTCCTTACTATCTGAGGTCTAACAGTCTAGCAGAAAGAGCAGTGCAGACATTTAAGAATGCTGTTAAGAAGATGGAAGGACCACTACAAGAAAGACTTGCTCGATTCCTTTTCTCTTACCGAATCACTCCTCAATCTATTACTGGGCAGTCGCCAGCTGAACTCTTAATGGGACGTCGATTGAGATCAGTCTTAGATACTGCTCACCCAGATTTCACTCTACCTTCACAGAAAGAGAAGACTAAAAGCAATGCAAGATGATTTAAGCTACATGAGAAGCTGTTTGCAAGGAACTACTCTGGGAAGCTATTATGGATTTCTGTGGTTGTCTGTAAGGTCACTGGACCATTGTCTTACCATGTTGAAACTATGAATGGCTTAGTGCTTAAAAGACATGCTGATCAGCTCAGAAGAAGGTACACTTAAAAATCTGAGCCAGATACCCTTCCGGAGGACAGTGATTGGGATGATGATTTCACTCCATCAATTTCTAACCTGCCTCCACCTCCTACTCCGCCTCCTTTGGCCCCACCAATTTGTTGATCGACTTGTTCAACGATGACTACTGATCATGGGACATATGTATGTTAACTTAAGAGGGAAGGGGTGTTATATATTGATATATTATTTTGGTATTCATTCCTATGATTATTTTCTAAGGCATTTTGATTACAGTTATTTCTAGTATTATTATTATTGTTATTGTGATTATTACTACTACTATTGTTGCTACAATTATTATTATTACTATTATTAATTACTACTATTCTTGCATTGCTTTACGATGTTATTTCTTTTCTTGTCGCTCTTATGCTTATGATTTACTAGGCTTATCAGTTCACGTATACTGATTCTGACTGTTGTGTAATGTTTTGTCATTGTGATGTAATATGATGTAAAACTATTTGTATATAAGTGTATGCTCTTTTCATTTTTGTCAGAGATTTTAGCCTTTTTACAATAAGTCAATATTCACAAAATACGAAGTTCAAGTTCTCTTCATTCAGTCACTACAGTGGTGGTTGCACCTCTTAATACTGCAATTATTAAATTTGCTACAAGTGAGCAATTTTGGTTTCACTTTTATTTAATGTAACGCACAACTGAAGTTTTAGTTTTAGTTATAAGCACTGATAAATTTGAACTTAAGTTTTAGTTTTACGTAAGAATAACAGGTCAATGAAATATGTTTTAGTTTTAGTTATTGTTAACTAAAACAACACTAGATACTCCTGTGAACGATAGAGGAATTGAAAATAGTAAATTAGCACTTTATTGTGTTTGTAACCTTGCAATGCATTATCGTAAAAATAAAATTGATTTTTGAATTCTTTAAAGTTAAAATCACCATTTATACACAACTCCTTTTTTAGGATAGACTTGATCACAGTTCATGCCAGTGTCTAATTGAGCTGAACATCATTGTCACTATGATTGGGTTGGAACAGAACAATGTTGCTTATTTCTTTTAGCATTATTGTATTATTAATTTTGATGGATGTTGTAATGAAAAAATCTGTTGAACAGGCTCAAAAATTAATTACAAGAAGACAAGCAAAATAAAAGAAGCGCCAAATTGAAGGCATATTAAATTGTGATGGGACTAATTATACAAATAAGCAGAATGACATAGCTGATAGTTTTTACATCAAGGGATTCATGTGAACTTAGTGAATCACATTACATATACATTTAAATAATTAATATTGAAGCTATGTCCCTAAAAACATTTTTTCATACCTTAATGATAACAATAATAACAGCAGAAAAACTTAGAAAGAAAAATTCACATTGACTGCATTAGAAACACGCGCCATCTTTGATCTTGTGTCATTGCTGGATACCTCTGTATATCATAGAACTGGTGGGACAATTTAATTGCAAGGTGGGATTAATTAATGACGTCATAATTATTTTAAAAACTTAGTCGAACTGTTAATTAAAATGGCAAACCAGTTTGAATCTGACTATTGTTTATTTAGCTGCTTTATCATGCGAATGCAGGATGTAATAAGCTCCGAATCATGGATAAACAAATGGGAAAAGACTAATCAAGGAGGAAAAACCAAGAAGAGAAGGAAGGGATGAAGGAACATGTGTGTAGTGTGTATGTGCATGCGTGCACAAAACAATAGCAAGAATAATAATAATAATAATAATGATAATTTTTTGTTAGACTACAAATGCTAGCAGCAGCAAGTAATAATACTATTAATTAGATAGAGTAATCAGTCTCAGAAAAACAATAATAATAATACCAGTTACTTTGCTAGTCACTACAAAGGCAACCACTCAGTTGAGGTTTCTTGCAGCAAATCTTTCTGGGATAATTTGTTGTTTAAAAGTGAAAACATCTATAAAACATTTCAGCCAGTTTTGCAAAATGTGAAGAACTTTGCCAAGTGATAGAGCATACTTTAACAAAAATTGATATTACGAAAACAAATATTTTACTGAAAATTAGTGTTTGCTTGATGTTAAAGATTCCTTCACTCAATTTTCATCCATTTTTTATAGTTAAGTGAAGTTAACTGTACAAAACTATTCTAAAACATTGAAAAAATTTTGGATAATAGCAAAAACATAAGGTAAACAACTGGTACTTTGGCATCTGCAAAAATGGTTTATGCCGTTGTACCTTAGAAACAGAAGCTATCTGTGTTATAGCTTTAGTCACGTCATCATTAGCAGTGCATTTTGTACTGCTACTATTACTACCACCACTGGCTCTAACAAACATAGATTTATTAGGTGCGTCATCAAGTGAGTTATGGAAACCACCGACATTCATCTGACATCAAATCCTTAGCTGCATTCATGTGTATGATTCCCCATGATTCTTTTTTAATCCTGAAACACTTTGTCTACTTTACTTTGATGTTCCTTGGTATCATCCACTTTCCTTTTCTTCTAGCTTCTCCCTTGCTCCAATGTGAAACTGTTGCTGTCATTATTTCCTCCCAAACACATAGCACTGGTGGCAACTTTACCCTTTAATCCATCACACCATTCTGACTTGTAAGAATATTAATCCAAACCTCAGTTACGTCCTCTGCTGTCCTCATTTTAACGGCAGCAGAGCCATCTATTACTCTTACATCATACTCTTGAGGGTCCTTCATGTCAGTTTTGAACTGTGTAATGATGACAGATTTCAATTTAGCACAGGTTGTGATAGAAAGAGGATTTATATTCCTCAGTGGAACAGCTTGACTTCATCATTCTTCCCACTCTTCACACTTGCTTTTAATATCACCTTATTGAGGGTGGTGCCAGCCGTTTGTTGTTGTCTTGCAGTAGTGGGTGGCTGGTCACTATTAGTTGGCTGAACAGAAACAGTAGGTTGTGTTAGAGGTGTCAGATAAACTTGTCCTGACACAAGAGGAGCATTTACAACACAACTAAAATAAATTTCTTTCCTTGTCTCCTTTCCCTGTTCTGCCATACCACAAATAATGTAAACTGTCTAATAGAAGTAGCCAAGAGTAGATGGTGGACAAGATTACTTAACATGCTCATTTTTTTGGACAACCAACTTTAAAAGAGGCGTACAAGCAATCTTCCAGAGGAATATAAAAGGTTAGTACCAAATATACATAATTCAGTCAGTCGATTCTCAAAGTCCATATTAATATATATGGGGTCAGTAGAGTTTTAGACCCTTCAAACTTGACTTCCAATTTGGCTATGCCCCTATCTTGTGTGGGTAATAATTGTAGTCCCACAGTACTACTACGTGCTTTCTTTGCAATCCTGTGAAAAAGACTAAGAGTCATAACATTGGCCAAGATCCAGAGTCGATAAGTGCTTCTACTTGCTGACCCTTGGCCTCTGCTTTGCAAAAATACAATGGTCCAACAGCTCATGTAACAGTGTCTACATGTAAGTTACAGTGTTTCTTGTAACGTCTTTTCATTCTTGCCAGCTCAGCTATCAACCATTGCTTGTGAAGTTTCTCACAATCACCATCTCTATCATCATGATACTGGCCAGTAATTGCATTGGTAGAGTGTTGCTCCCTTTTCCAGGTGTGTCAGTGGTGGATTTCCTCATGGAAGAATCCTTAATGAGGTGTCGAGTGCTCCCAGAACGATGACATTTTGCTCTTGCTGTGAGGATTTGACCTTTGGCTTAGATCACTCTGGTCGTTAGGTTTGCTTAATAAACAAGGTGGATTCTGTTGACCAGGGTGCATCTTCACTATTATTCCTCAATAATTTTGGCTGGATACAAAGCGTCTCCAAATGTTTCGGCATATGGCAAGACCTCCTGCCATTTGAGTAGTACCCTTCAATGAACACTTTTCAGCATGGCACACGACCCTTCATCCATCCCCTGTATCTGACAATAGCTTACATAAAAAAAAGTCTCAAAATCCTGAACAAACACCAACGGACACATTTACTTGCAGCTTTCTTCTCATTAGCTGTGCTGATCTAAGAGATTTCCTCCCAGCAGGTGTGAGTTGCTTCGTCAAAGCATTTACAGCAACCTGATAAAACCAACTACCTCCTGCTGGTAGCAACTCATGCAGCTTCTTTGCTTTCCCAGTCAGTAGCAACTCAAAATGTACCAACTTCTTACCCTCACTCCACTTATATATCTCGGCAACTTAATCCGGCTTACTTAGCCACCTTGGGAATGCTCCTTCATCCTCTGTATTCCCACCGCTAAACTTGGCAAGTGTATCATTCAGCCTCAACTTTGCTGGCCGGTGTTGAAGTGCCACAGTGCCTGTCTCCAAGCTAGCGTCAGTACTAGTGCCTCTCACATCCCCCAAACTGGGATCAGAACAAACTCTCTCAACTTTGTTCTGCACCTTCTCCCTTAACAATTGAATCAGGTAGTTGCGAAACTTCAGCGACTGTCTCAACGCTTTCTTCTTCTTCATCAAAGTAAGTTTAGAAACTTGCTCAGACTCTTCAAGACGCCATCGGGCCCATCTACTTGCTCTTTGCTTGATTTCACCTATCTGATCTAGCTTCTCCTCTAGACTATACTTCACTTGACCTAGCTCAGCTTGAGGGACTCTACCAAGGCACGGGCTTCATCCAGCTGAGTTTTAATCTCGACCTTCATTGGCATGTCAAGTTGATACCTGGATCTTGGTGGGAGCTCCAAATGTAATAATGCTGGGGAGCAATTGCTTCATATTTTTCCTTGTGTTAATAAAGATGAGAGCAAGTCAACAGTGCCCAGTTTTAAAAGAAAACTTCTAGTTAAAGAAAAAAGACAATAACCATAGAACCACAATGCAGAGCACACAGGCCACACCTCTTCCATTAATAATAATAATACTCAATAATAATGAACGAATGAAGTGTGTCCTTTTAATTCCATGTAAAAACAGAATTTTTCAAAATCATAAAGCAACATCTCATATATCTCTTGTAAGAGTCTGAAAAGGTAAGCAAGATTTAGTTATTGATCTTGACAATACTATGTCCTAACTGAGTTTGGACCAAGAAAAACTGGAATAACTTTTTATAGGAATGTGGGATAAGAATGAGACTTTCACAGGTTCTTAGTCGCCCAATGCCGCTTCAGGATCTCAGGTCTTGGGTCTCTCAACCCTTGGGAACCCTGAGAACCTGGTTCTCCCTATAAACCCAATGGCATACCAAAGCTAACCGCAATGACGTTTTATGATGTCATAGCTTACATAAGCACATGTGGTCGAGCGCCCAAACTGATAATTCTTCTTTTAAAAAGCTAATAGAGCTATATCTTCTGATAATGATGGCCTTTATGAAGACTAGTTGACTCCAGCAGCTATTGTACTGCTTATCGGGAAGAACAAGACTATTTTAAGAGTGAAACAACACAGCCAAAATATCGGCCATGTCTTCATGAATATCATTATAACACGTCATTAGTGACGTAACTACATTTTTCAAATTCCAATGCAGCTGCTTCCACTTCCGGTCCATTCTCAGTTAGGACATAGTATAATAGTGTAAGATTTAACGTCAGATTTTCTCAAGATTTTGGAACTTCTCTAATGATCATACAAGAAAAGGCATTATTAAATTAAACATTGTATGATTGTTTTAAGGTTTCATAAGATCTTAAGCAAGACCTTATGTAACATTTGTACGACCTGGGGGCGTAGCCCCCAGGTTGTCCTATAATTGATTTCACCCACATGCGATATATATATATTTGTATGTCAACACTTACATTTCTTCTATACATGTTGTATTGGAGAAATGACAAGCCTTAGCAACCACCCGCCCACGCTACGTAAGTGGGTGTGGTCACGGCAAACAAAATGGCGGCTTGCACACTGGCCAAAGTTATGAGCTTTCTAACAGCGAAAGAACATGGAGATACTGTCTAAAGACTACTCTAGAACCATTAGAAGGTAGAGAGAACCTTCATAAGTCTTAATAAGAACCCAGTTGTACTTGCAAGGTGGTGAAAACAATTATAGAAATATTTTTACACTGTTACGCTTGTTTCATGGTTTTTTATTATTGTAGTTTCTTTATATGGTGTATACTGGAAGTGACTGATCAGACTTTGTTCTTATCATTTAAGGTTGGTTTTACAATATGTTTCATTCACTTTTGAATTCTAACTATTTCTTTCTTTTATTCTCACTTTCATAGTATAGTTCATTCCAGGAGTGACTGATCAGAATGAGATCTTATCAATTGAGGTTGGTTTTAAATGTTGTTTAATGTGCTACTTACTTCTCACTATGTTTCTTTTCTTCTCATTTTCATAGTATTGTTTGCATTAGAATTCACTGATCAGACAGAGTTCTTAACATGTCGGGGCCATTTTTACGACCTGGTGGCTTTGCCCCCAAGGTTGTCTTATAATGGTTTCACCTACGTGAGATGTATATTTCTTTGTATGTCAACAGTTACATGTCCTCTATACACAATGTGTTCAAGAAATAACAGCCTTAGTAACCACCTGCCCTGCTCACGTAAGTGGGTATTGTTACGGCAAACAAAATGGCGATTTGCACATGAAACTAAGTTATGAGCTTTCTTACAGCGAAAGAACATTCAAATACTTTCTAAAGTCTTCTCTAGAATTATTGGTAAGTTAAGTGATCCTTCATAAGTCTTAATAAAAACCCAGCTGTACTTGCACAAAGTGGTAAAACCAATTATAGGAATAATTTTAAACAGTTACACCTGTTTGAAATGATGTTTTATGTTTTACTCAATTCTCATTTGTTTCTTTTTTGCGTTTCATGATGTAGTTAATACTGGAACTGACTGATCGCTTATCATTTGAATTTGTTTTTAAAATAATGTTTTATGTTCTACTCACTTCTCGTTTCTTAATTTCTTCTTTTCAAACTTTCATAGTATGGTGTATACCTGAAGTGACTGAGGAGACTTTTTTCTTATCACTTGAGGTTGGTTTTAAAACATGTTTCATGTATTACTTACTTCGCACTATTTGTTTTTTTCTTAGCTAATAAAGCAATTTATACCAGATGTGACAGATCAAACTGAGCTTGTATCATTTGAGGTTGGTTTTAAAATGATACTTCATGTCCTAGTCATGTCTAATTGTTTCGTTTCTCAGCTTCATAAGTAATACCTATGACGTGGCTAGGAGTGATGTATTTAATTTAGGCTCTGTTCACACGACACTGTTTTTGCTGCTAACTGTATTGTTTCTTGTGTGTTTTGTCCTTTTTACATGAAAACAATAGCAAAACAAAGTGAAAATGAGAACAGTTTGAAAGTGAATCGTTCCTGTCCAACTACAGTATGCGTTCGCGTGTGAACGCTAAAAATGATCACAATCATGTGCTACCAGGCCCACATCACATGATCATATCGTAAAATAAAATGGAGGAAGAGAAGAAGAGGCTTGTGGCAGCTTTGGCTCTGTGTAATTTACTCTCTGCAATGATTTCATTGTACCTGTTGAACTTACTGATATTTAATCAAGTATATCTGCTACTTTCTTTAAGATGCAGCAGAGGATGTACAGTTTTGTCGGAAGAAGTTTGGGTAAAATCTGTAAAAGGAGAAAGAAGCAGTGCTTTAGTTCTTACTGGGTAAAGCCTGGAAGAACTGATGACTGGTGGATGAATTTTGTTAATGATGTGGTAGTTGACAAAGATTGGAAGGACAATTTTAGAATGCGAAAGGACAACTTTTTAAGGCTCTGTGACAAACTCTGTTCATTTTTGGAAAAGAATGCAACTAATTTGAGAAATTAGATTTTAGTGAAAAAGCAGGTAGCAGTGACTATCTATTACCCATCTGATGAGAAAAGACTAAGGAAGTTTGCCAATGCTTTTGGTATTGGGCTCTCTACTGTGTGAACTATAGTTCGCCATGTGTGTTATGTACTGGCAGTGTATTTGGACACTAAATACATTCATTTGCCTACTACTGAAGAAGTGATGGAGAAAGTTGAGAATTTTTACAACCAATATGGGGTACCTCTGTGTATCGGTGCCATTGATGGAACTCACATCGATATTAGAGCACTTACCACCAACTCACTGATTACATTAACATAAAAAGTCGATTCTCCCTCAATGTACAAGCTTGTTGCAATTTCAAATATTGTTTTCTCGACGTCGTCATCAAATGGCCAGGTAGTGTTCATGACGCAAGAATTTTCGCTAACTCGTATAAATTATATGCTAAAAACAGGCCAGATACCACCTTGTCCAAGACGCATTCTAGAAGAATCTGATCCCATACCTGTATTCTTGTTAGGTGATCCCGCATACTTATTGTTACCATATTTAATGAAAGAATATGTTAATGGTGCATCCTTGCCTCAAGAGCTGTATTTTGGGTATAAATATGCTCTGCCCGTAATGTCATTGAATAATCCTTTGGGAGGCTCCAGGCTCATATTGGAGCACTGAAACGTGCTATGGACATAAATATTCAACAACTTACGTATGTCATTTATGCTTGTTTTGTGACGCACAATTATTGTGAACTGAATCTTAAATTTATCTGTGAAGATAAAGTTCAAAAAGTAATACATAGTGACAATACATTTCAAACACCCACAAGTTCAAGCAGGTCAAACAGCCACAATAATGAAACAGAAGGCAAGATGGTTCAAAGGATACTTACGCAGTACTTTGATCCGTAACTACATTTGTTGCTAAGTAATGTGATTATTATTTTCTGTGATTTCTACTACTATTATTATTATTATTATTATTATTATTATTATTATTATTATTATTATTATTATTATTATTATTGTACTGCTACTGCTCTCCCTTTTGTTGTTGTTGTAATTATTTGTTGTTTTTATTATTCTAAGTTTGTCCTTAAGTTACTGATTATTATTATTATCATTATTATTATCATTATTATTATTATTATTATTATTTTATTTTTGTCCTTAGGTTACTAATTATTATTATTATTATTATTGAAGAAAAGATTAAAGAAACCTATCATTGTTATCACAATTATTATGTATTATGTTCATGGTTTTTGTAAGTTACACATACATTATAATTGATTATTGAGAATCAGTGTTTGGGGGTGGAGCTTGAGTGTAACTAATTCTAGAGTAATGAGAGGATGTCGGATAATTTGCAGGTGATGCGTGATGCTTGAATGGTACTTGATGATACTGGGATGGGTAATAGTGAGGGTTTGGAGGTGGAGGAAGGGCCAGTACATTCCTTAACATTAGAAATCCATTGGAAATTGAATTGGCTATTTTATCTATATTTGCAGAAAAATTATCCATTGTTTGACTGTATTGCTTCTCAAACATCAGTATTTGATTCACAATTCTCTTTTAGTACCAATTCCTGGGCACATGACAACTGCTGTGAGTCAACTGGTACCGTATAGCACTTTTTTCTTTCGAGGATAACAAATTTCGCGGATTTTTTTCTGATTCACGAAATAAAATTACTTGAAAATCAATATAATACAGTACAAGATGGCAGATAAGTGGAAATTCACAAAAAATAATTCTGCAAACTTCCAGATATGGGTCATTCACGAAATTTATTATCCTCAAAAAAACCCGCTATACCGTAATGTCCTTTTCATATGTTCATGTCTCTAAGTGCTTAGTTTGTTAGCCAGATGCTCTCTCCTCTTAACTAAATCACCATTCTCTCTAATATTGGAATCATCTGCACTATTTGATTGATTGTCACTTACATCTTGCTCATCTAGTGAATTCTCTATACCTGTGACGGAAGGGCTGTCTTGTGGACTGTCAATAGTTAGGATTCTTTCATCTGCAAAAATTTCAGTACTTTCCAATCCAGTTTGAATCACTTCAGTTGCTGGCAAACCACCCCAAATTTTTTCACATATCTCATAGTATAGGAGGACTAAATGGCCGTGGCCACTTCTTTGACCGGAATGAACAGCCTCTCAAAATTTAATGCGTATGGCCTTCAGCTTTGCAGTAAGAACCTTCTTAGTGACCTCTTCTTTAGTGTGAGGATAAACCTAAGACCAGTTTGCTTCTGCTTCCTCTTTAGTGTTAGGTAACTCTTGGCGCATCAGTGTCTAGATGTCATCATACTTTGTCTTTTCTCAATTGATATTTTCAGATAGCTTTTTAACTTTATAATCATAAGTCACATTTAGAAGCAGTTCAGCCTCATTTTCTGTGCATTTAAAGTCTTCTTTCTCCTATTTTCTACCAGAGCCCAAGGCTTCACTACGTCCAGCCGCTATATTTTCTTTTCCTGTCACGTGCTTCTTTAATTAATAAAATAATAATTAATGCAGTTAATTTAAATGTGTGTTTTTGTTTCCATGTCAATGCATGAGAAACGGAAGCATTTTCTTTTGTGTCTTGTTTGCATTTTCCGTAGCTGTTGTCATGTGAATGGAGCCTTACAGTCACCAATCTCGAGGGAGTGTGCCCCCAAGGGGGAGGTGATTGTAAATTAGATACATCACAAACTAACCATGTTATAAGTTGCTATGTCATGATGACTCACATCAAAGGCTCTGCACACATTCATGCACAGATTTACCATGTGCTGCATTAAATAATAATTGCTGAAGGAGCTAGTGAACAAGAAATTGAGAAGAAGTAAAATATCAGACAATAAAGGCATAAAAAAATTGTGCCTCAAAAAGCGATAGAAACAGTGACAGAGCTAGAAGAAGAGATAGAAGTAGCATTAGAGGATGACACCAGATGGGTACACCATAATTGTACACCAATTCAAAGCCAGATGGTGATCCAAACGAGAAGGAAATAAACAATAAAACATCGAAGCATAGCTCCTTGGAATAACAACCTTTATGATAATCAAGGAAATTTTTTACAACCCTTTTAGAGTAATTGGTAATCCTCCAGAGGTTTTCCAGCATTAATGAAATTTTTTGCAGGCTTCTTCATTTCATCGGTACTGTCCTGCAACAGTCTATCAAAAATATAAAGAATTATAATGGTTTTCTTAATCAAAATAATAAGAAAAATGTGCATCATCAATACAATATAGTAAACTTTAAAGGCTTGCGTGTAATTACAATTAATCAGAAAAACATGGTACCTTCCTGCACATGTGCACTGAACTCATTGTCCTTGCAGTGTGAGTACTGGTGGCTACCAGAGCTGAGTTTGAGACTTTTTTATTTTCTCTTGTTTCTTGTGGGATTTGTGTATCTGGTGTTAGAAAGCAATGCTGAAATTTGGAGTGCCAGTAGTTCCGGAGTTCAGGTCACTCTGGCCGTTTGCCTTGTGCATTGAGTCAGCCTTCACTATCTGTGGGCTCCACTACGGCTGCTAGTTCCCTTTCAGTGGCTACCAGGTATCAAGAAGGCTCTGTGGCTGCTGGGGCTCAGAGCTTCTGGATGTTAGGGAGGAAGACGGGTCACAATCAGGCTGCCCCTCCTGTTGCCACAGGTGATTGTTTAGACAATCTACTTCCTGCGGGTCGCTTTGAGAGCCCTACCTCTGACCCGCATACTGACAAGGGATGTGTGTCCAATTCTATTATTTATTTTGTTATTTATTGGTTGTTCTCATTTGTCCATCTTATTTTGGGCCCCGGTACAAAGCCCCTTGGAAGCATTCGTTGCCCTCATGTTATGTATTCGTGTGCTGCTTTGTGTTCATCAGGTGCTGTTAGTTGCCACTAATCTTTTGAGGTTTGAGTTATTGTTTTATGATTCGTAATGTCTTCTTTAATGATCTGAATCTTGGTATGGGTAGAGGTGGTGTTTGTATCGTCATTTAGTAGGGTAGGCATAGTAGCTGTAGCTAGATTATTCGTTGTTGGGGGGTGGCATGGTTAGTATTTCAGTTTTTTATTATTATTATCACAAGTGTTATTATTATAACCAGTTTAAAATTTTCATAGTTTGCTCATGGTTGGGAAATTTGTGGTTTAGTTTTTGGTTGTTCACAGTTTAGTTGTGTTTTGTCGATTATTATCATTATTATTATCATTACTATTATCATTATTATTATTATTATTATTATTATTATACAACAGACCAAACCTATTATTATTATTATTATTATTATTATTATTATTATTATTATTATTATTATTATACAACAGACGAAACCTACACGAAGACACATTAATATTATGATGGCTATTAGTAACGCGGTAGCATCACTAATTAAGATTCACCCCAAATAATATGGCTGCCACGACTTTTGCAGCTTCGCTATACCAGGAAAACAAGCTCCTATACTTACCACACTTTTTAGAGGACAGTATCTTGACTCAATTGGTGCCATTAGCGTGGCTCTAAACCTTGTCTAAGAGGAAAGTCAAAAATTGGCAGAGCGACCATTCTTGTTCAGTCCACATTTTTCATTTTCATCATCTCCTGTTAATCCAGTTATCTGTGTGTATCTCAAAGTTGACTAGTCCTTAAAGGCTAACATTTACTACATTCTGCTTCAACAGTTTATGCATAGATTCATATCCCATCAACTCATTCTCCAAGAAAGGAGAGTGACACTATGACTGCTGAATCACTCATACTTATCATGTGCTGCCATTTTGTGAATCAAAGAAGCATATGCTCCTTGCTTTGGTGTGGCCGCACATACTCAGGAAAGAACTGGGAAAAGCATGCACCTTTTTACTTAGCTATGCTTGATGAGCTACAATACTTAGTGGAGGTTCCAGGCTTTCATTTCCAACGAAGAGAAGGTATTGAGTCCTGGATTTTATTGTTTTATTGATATAAAATTAATGATAAATAATTTGTATTTAAAATATCAAAAAAATAATTAATTATAATTAAAATGCATGTTATTACAACGATGAGTGATTATGAACTTGCATAAGGAACAGTCAACAGGTAAGGATTGCAAGGAAGCTGGATACTTTCACTTCTTTTTGAACAAGGACTTGTGCCAAGATTATTATTATATTGTACATTAGTGCCGTTTTACTAAACACAGCATAACTAGTAACCACAATTGCAATGGAGCCATGGACACCATCTGAATGTTGAAGCTTTTTTTTTTAATTTGACACAAAGAACAAAAAAATTTAAAAAAAAACAAGATCAAGTAGGATTTTTAGCAAATTTGTCAAAAAAGGAACGGAAACAGAGGCAAGTAGGATTCTGAACAACCAACACAAAAATACAAATTGAAAATCCTACTCTTCTGATGCAAATTCTACTCTACATTGCAAGGTGATCTATTGTTTCTTACATAATAACATTGAAAGTACAATGTAGAGAAGAATTTGGTCATAACAGTGGGATTTTCAATTTGAATTTTTGTTGGTCATTCAGAATCCTACCTGCCCTTGTTTCCATTACTTATTTACAAATTTGCTCCAAAATCCTACTTTATTACTGTTATTTTTACTATTATTATTTTGATGTAAGCACAGACAAAAGCCAAAGACAAAAAACAAAACCAAATTCAAATAACAATACAAGGAAAAAAAGAGGGAAAAAAGGCCAACCTAAACAAGAAAGAAAGAGCAAAAGGAGAGAAAGGAGAAAATATCAAACAACCCATCTGCAGGAGGGGGTGAAGGGGGCCGTAAAATCCTCGTCAAAGTATTGGAGTGCCAGAAGTATACAGAAAGGCACTAGAGAAGATGACTATGCAATCCAGACCCGGTCCATTTTTCTTGGAGACGAACCAACAAACAGAAGAAAGAGATGGTATCTGAGCCCCATCCACCCAGGGTTTCCACCACCAAAGGAAGGAAAGAGACCCCAACAGACATACAGGCAGCCTATGAAGGCACTTTTTCCTGTATGTGTCTTACGTAGATGTATGGCCCAGGATTAAAGCAGCAGATTTGATAATAAGGAAATGGAAAGGGGAGGAGACAGCGACATCCTAAGCTACAGGTCTCCTTTCATGCCAACTGGAGAGATAGATATCTGTGGGACAAGACCCTCTAAAGGAAAAGACAGAAGGAACCTCTTTATGAGGGCCTAAAGCTGCTCAACAGGCAACAGAATGGATAATGTCCCTCTGGGCATCATGGCGATAAAGTCTCTACCAGCACCATCACACGCCACCTGGTGATCTCCAAATCTGTCTGAGGTGACTGATCCAATGCAACCTGCTGGGTCATCTGAAAAAAGCAGAACCCTCAACCAGTACCTAAAACTGCCTAAACTCTGTATCAGAATATATAGGCCCCAGACAGGATAAAATAACTGCCTGTAACCATACCCCAACATGTGGGATGGAAGAGGCAAAAGAAGTGCCTTAGACCTTAGATCAGGTGAACAAGACAAGAGAGAATCAAAACGATGACTGTCCACAGCATCAGAGTGAGAGAGCGTTGCCGGTATTTTACACTCATGGCAGGTGTAATCTGCTTGCTCTATCCCAAGAAGGCCATCCAGTTGTTCCAGTATCTTAGGACAATTGTCAGAGCAAGCAGGAGCTACAACTCTGCTTTTGGGTCACTTAAACTTTACAGCCCCAGGTAGATCGGCCATTTTAAGGCTATGACGTCACTTATGACATCATAAATGGATGCCCCACAATAGCCTGAGCTAAAAGGATGCTATATAAGGTGAGGCTTCTATGGTGGGGGTGCGGGTGGAAGTGGCTGCCCATTTTAATGACATAAATGAATTTAATAAGAAGTATTATTTCAAGAAGAATGTCTTTCGAAGTGAAAACTGTAAAAAAAAAAGAGATTAGAGGAAGGTAATTTGTTTCCAAGCACCTAAAAAGCTAAACACTAAACCCTACACCCGAGCGCCCTAAAATTAAAAATGGGACGTAATTCAAAGAGAATGCTTTGTAGGCTGAGGGTTTAGGGTTTAG
>NW_003546261.1:354762-357921 GCF_000090795.2 Amphimedon queenslandica | reverse complement strand
AAACCGTAAACCCCTCACAGCCTACTTGAGTTCTTGTGCATTGCATGAAATTTGTATAATAGTTTTATTAAAATGGTTCTAAAATGAAGCAAATAGTTCTAAGACGAATCAAATAGTTCTAAAAAGAACTGGTAGTGAGGTTGTAAAATGAACCAAATGGTTTTAAAAAAACCTGGTGGAAAAGGAATTAGTTCTGAAAAGAACTGGTTGAAGAGCTGAGAAGGGAAGGGGTGAAAGGAGACTTTATGTCAATGATGGCTGATAGACCTCCCTTGCCTTCTTTAAAAATGTGAGGAAGCGATCATCAGCCTCTTCCAGGTAGTGCTTCCAAAAGATGTATTCAGCAAACTAAGAATCATACATGTCCATTACTGTACCTGATCGTGGGAGAGATCGCTTAACTGCCCTCCAAGTGCTTTCTATGGTTTGGGTGTGTTCGCCATTTTCACTGTTGGCGAACTCTATACTGTGGTTCACACTCCTATGAATATATCCTTCCTATTGAATGGTACTGTAGCTCTTCCAACAGTCACTGATTACTTTCGTACCTGGAAGAATATACTTCTTGATTAAGGGGATCAATGTAGCAGGAGACCTGTCCTGAAGAGTCACCATGAAACACCTCTTCGATCCCCTTTCAATGCCTCCAAACACCCACTGGCCATCAACCCTCCGCCTTCTGTTAAACTTCCTTTTGCCAAACTTTGACTCGTCTATCTTCACCACTTTCCCAGGTCCTCCTAGAGGCTGACTCTCTCTCTCTCTCTAGCACACTGAGACAAACCTCCCTTGCAAAGTAGCACCAATCTACAATCGTAGAGTTGGAGCCAATGTGGCATTCCCTCATAATTAAGGCTTGCTTTATGTGCCGCACCCAGTAGTAAGTCAGCTTAAGGATCTGCTCCAGACTTAAGTGAGACCTCTCAAACCAGGTACCTCTCCTAATACTAACCTTCTTATTACAGGTCTTGTGGTCTAAGCACTTCCAAACCATGAGATCTCGGGAATATGAAGCGTCCCTGGCTAGCCTCATCCTCCCATTACTGCACTTGGGACAGTCATGATCAGTAAAGTTCCCTAGCACCCCTTCTCTTCCCATCCACTTACCAATGTCTTCCTTTGGCTTGTAGCATAATGCATAAATGTCATCTAGTATCATTTCAATATCTCTGGCTAAATTGGTCGCCATGTTGCCTTTAGATCACGTGATGTCTGATGTGCATGTTGTGCTTATGACGTATGTAACCATATCCTGTGACGCAAAAGCAATAAAATGGCGATTTTGCTTGGAGTCGGTAAAGTGTAATCTACCCCTTCTTTTTGCCAGCTAGCAGTGAACTCGTGCTTGTTCCATTTCAGACTATATGAGCTAAGCCTTTACAATGAAGCCTTTACCGTGAATGCCCACACTGAGGCCCACTGTGCAAGGACTCCCACCCAACAAAGTCGTGCCCATTGCTACATGGGTAAGAATGGCCCCACCCTCCTTACCGAAATGCCCGCCTACCTCACAAGTCTGCCTGTTCAACAGTCTGTAGGGGAACTTGTGCAGGTTCCAGGATTGCCAGTTTGCCTACATATGCTCCCTCCACACTCATTGATACTTGCAGGCTACTGCTGGCCCTGTTATATTATTACTTGCAGGCTATTGCTGGCCCTGTTATATTATTGTTCATGTATAGCATGTTTTTTGCTTACATTATAATTGTTTGCTTTTTTCTCATTATTAAAGTTAATATATATGATTCAAGAGACTGTATGGCTGATTGCATGTGCAATGCACTTGTGATCGCAGTGTCCACGTCTCCTACCTAGCCCACACAGTGTCATAAAGTCAAGGTGGGCTTGTGGAGTTATCTTGTCCCCAATTAGCTCGTAAAAACTTCCTCCTGGCTTGCAGGTAATGACTGACCAGCGTTGGCAACGTATGTGCTCAATGGGACTAATAAAGGCTTGGGGATTGGGTTCAACCGAACAAGTACAGCAACTTTTCGTTGCCCATGAGCACCCAGAGGTGGAGTCAGTGTACCCAGACAAGGAGCTGCAGGACGACGGTCCACTTGTCCAGCTGGCCACACCAGTGCCTTTCGATGGAACTAAGATCCAGGTTAGCCATATCAGTGTGGTCCAAATGGGCCACGCATTTGGAAGGTAGCACTCCATCACTGACCTCTCCTTCCCGGAAGGGAAAATTTGTGAATGATGGGATCAACTCCGATTTTTGTTCCATGTGCTATACTTCTGTTGACCGCCTCATCGACCACCTCGTAGTGGTGGTAGCTTTATTCAGGTGATGAGATATGATGGCTAAAATTGAAGTAAGTTGGCTTATCAGCTGCTGGCTGTCCATGCACAGGACTGACGGGCTGCATTCGGCATGGGATCCTGGTAGACATTGCCTTTCCCTTCAGGTTCTGTTCAGCACCGGAGAATTATAATGCAGTCGCTGAAACTATTGATTGGTGCTGCCAGAAAGAGGGTGTGTCCTTTGTTGAGGATGATACATTACGGTTGGCCTTGTGGATCTGACCAGTGTGCTACCAATATATTTTTCCTGAGTTACAAAAGTTTTAGCTTCAAAGTAAAAAAATTTCATATTTTCACAATATTTACCCTTTAAAACTCAGTGGTGTACATAAAATGAGAAGATGAAACACGTTCTCAAGCAGAGAATGGAGAGTTTGGAAACCTTAGTTACTTTGTCCAGTGAGAGTAGACTTAGTTGACAATCTTATTGTAATGGTGTGAGTGAGGAGCCTTCAGCGAAAAAAGCAGAAATAGTCAAACCTCTGACTAGAGAACATTTTGGGAAATTAGCTTTCTGTTCTTTATTCAGAAGTTGTCCTCTTCTCAAAGGTTGTATTGTGAGCTCCCTCTCTAGCAGAAATCAGGTAGAGCTTAAGTCTTAAAGGGTAAGTTCAATGCATTTTTGAGGTATTTTTTTTATTTGCTTAATATGATTGCCTGACCATACTAATGATGTGTTCCAACTCCCATTGTCTGAAAAAAATTATTCACTGAGATATGAGCCTTCAAAAATGCCCATTTTTCCTTCCTGCCAGGTTACTTCCTGTCAGTGGGTGTGGCTAAACGTGACATCACTAGAGGCAAGCTGCAGCTAAATTCATTCCGGGGGAAATAATCCTTTATTCTCATGCC
>NW_003546261.1:332821-354577 GCF_000090795.2 Amphimedon queenslandica | reverse complement strand
GCTAATGATTCTAATCTTTAAATTAGTGCTATTACATTACAAGGCATGAGAATAAAGGATTATTTCCCCCCTATAAAGGAATGAATTTAGCTGCAGCTATCCCTCTAGTGACGTTACGTTTAGCCACACCCACTGACAGGAAGTAACCTGGCAGGAAGGAAAAATGGGCATTTTTGAAGGCTCATATCTCAGTGAATAATTTTTTTCAGACAATGGGAGTTGGAACACATCATTAGTATGGTCAGGCAATCATATTAAGCAAATAAAAAAAATACCTCAAAAATGCATTGAACTTACCCTTTAATCTATTGCTAATGTATAATCTACAAATACTAGGCCTAGCATCCTTATTGTATAATAATAATCAATAATAACTGTTCTAAGTGCCCTTATTGATTTAAAGATTTATTTTAACTTTATTGAGGGTGTGTCTTTCTATATTTCTGGAAATATCAGTTTTCAGAAGTATAATCACATGTTTAGAAGCTTTTTTGTGGTTGTAAAGCTGTCTAATCTCCAGAGGTCAGAGTTGGTCATTTCTGGGACGTTGTTATTGTTTGGTAAAATGGGCTAATTTCATCGGTCACAGCAGGTTTCTTTGTTCTAAATAGTGTGTCCGTTTCTCAGAGTGTTCATTTTCAGAAGTTCGACCGATGAAGAAAATGGAAAAACTAATAATGTGACAAAATGAATTGGTACTCCATGCTTGGAAATGAAACTTGACCCTCTTCAATTCTGGCAGGATAATAAATACTTTTCTAAACTATCAAAAGTAGCTTAAGTTGTTTTAGGTATTTCTGCCGCGTCAGCAGCAGCAGAGAGGCTATTTAGTGTAACAGACAAGAAGAGATGCCATTTAGTGACAGCAACTTATGTTTTTTAAGTGCAATTCTATTGTACTTGTTTCTTTTTAATAACTTCATACCATAAGCAATACCTGTGATTGTAGGAAACATGTGTTCTACAACTTGGGTAATAAAATGCCTGCATCTAACTCTTGCAAGACATTGCTATAGATGCTTGTAAAAAAAATCAGAAAAAATCGCAAGGAATTACTGATCATTCAAACAAACAAACGAAATTTTTAATATTCACAACAAACGAAAAAAAAGTCCCAGTCTGAACAAATTTGATAATATTAAAAAGATTATTGAAAATATTATCAACCTGTTGCAAAAGATCAAAAAATTTATAAGTCCCAGAACTGTCAGAAAGAAGCTAAAATATTTACTTTAATTTAAAAAGAATTTCCAAGTGTGAAGGAAAAATACAAAAAAAATTTATAATAATCAGAATAAATGAAATGAAAATTCCCGTACTGTTTAAAAAATAAACAAAATAAAAAATAATTAGAAACGTTCCCAACCTGTTCACAAAAATTGTAAAAAAATTTTAAAAAAATCTCGAGCTGTCAGAAAAAATCAAAAACAGCAAAAAATAATCAATTAAAATTTTCAAGTGTCCATTAAAAGTCTAAAAAGTCTAACCACAACTATTGAAAAAAATTAAGAAAACTATTGAAAAAATATGCCTTCAGTGTCTAAAAACTTTAAAAATTTAAAGAAGTTCCCTAGCAGCAAAAAGATTTAATGAATATTTGGAAATAATTGCAATAAATCCCAAGCACCCATTAAAAGTCAAAAATATTTCAAAAGTCCATGGAAATAATGACAAAATCCAAAGCTGAGAAAAGAAATCAGAAAATTTTTTTTTAATTAGAAATCATAGGAATAAAGTTCTCAGCCTTCAAATAAATGAGGAAGGATTTCAAGATTAATCAGACAAAAATGAAATCAAGCGTAACAGGGTAAAAAATATTCCTATAATTGATTTCACGACCTTGCAAGTACAACTTGGTCATTATTAAGACTTATAGAGGTTCTCTCTACCTTCTAATGCTTCTAGAGAAGTCTTTAGACAGTATCTCTATGTTCTCTTGCTGTTAGAAAGCTCTTAACTTTGTCCAATGTGTAAGCCGCCATTTTTTTTGCCATGGCCACACCCACTTACATGAAAAAGCATGGGCAGGTGGTTGCTCAGGCTTGTTATTTCTCCAATACAACGTGTACAGAAGAAATGTAAGTGTGGACATAAATATATATAGATAGTGTGAAGGTGAAATCAATTATAGGAACGACCTGGAGTCTACGCCCCCAGGTCGTTAATAATTTCTGATCATTTGATAATAATTCCAAATCACTTGATAAAATGAAAATAGTATTACAGGATAATTTGAAATGATCTCCAAATTAAAAAAAGTCAGGCAAAAATTTTAAAAATTTCCAAGCTTTTTAGAAAAAATCCAAATAATAATTAATGGGAATCAATTTGGAAAAAAATTCTAATTGTTTCCAAAACACTTTAAAAAATATTTTTAATTAAAAAATTGCCTCTTTCAAAAAGTTTTTTAATCTATAGAAAGAATTGAGGAAAATTGTCAAGCATCCATTAAAAATGAGAAATGATTTACAAAAGTATTTTGAAATAATCGAAAAAAATTCCCTAACTATCAGGTGGAATCCAAAAGATTTTTTCAAAACTAAAAAATTCACAAAAAATGCCCCATCATTGAAATAACTTCAGAATAATATTTTGTCACTTTAAATTAAGTCCAAAATAATTCTTGCGCAGTGGGGAAAATCAGAACATATTAATAAGATAATTAGAAACATTCCCAATCTGTCGAAAGAAATAAATTCCAGAGCTGCAATAAAACAACTGAAAAAATTTTTTAAATAGCCGAATTGTTCTTTGCATCTAATGAAGTTTAAAAAGAATTTCAAAGATCAGAAATAATTAAAAAAATTCTTGAGCACTGTTGGACCAAAACTGAATAAATTTTTAAAGTATAGTTATTTTAAAAAATTTCCAAGCGCTCAAAAAATTTAGAAAAAAATTAAAACATTATTGGAACTAATTGAGAAAAGTCCCGAGCTGTCGGACAAAGTTCGAAAAACTGTACAAATAAATTGAAATATTCATGATTTCATGAAAAAATTAGAAAGAAATCAAGAAGTCTAGAATGTTCAGTAAGAATTAAAAAGAATAAAAATAAATGGAAAAAAATTGGAATAATTCCCAAGCGTCCATTAAAAATTAGAAAATATTTTGAAAATAATTGCAAATATTTGGAATTAATTCTCAAACAAACGGAGGATATCCCAAAAAATTTTTTAAAATAAAAACAACTAAATATAATTTCTGAGTGTTTAAAATAAATTCATAAAAAATTAAAATGTGACCATAATTGACAAAAGGTACCTTATGGCGGATTTTAAAAATCATCTTTCTAATGAAAAATATCAACCTGTGAGTGCTCTGTTAGTCAACAATTGTTTCTATGAGCTACATAGTAACTTTTTGCATCCTGTAGAGTAATTTTATGATAAATGGAGCTCAGGAAGTTGGATTTTTTAGGCTATAAAGACCAATTTTCCTATCCGCCATAAGGTACCTTTTGTCAATTATGGTCACAAATAATGACAAAAATCAAGATAATTCCCGAGCATTCAGAAAAACAAAAATAAATCTATTAAATTTAAAAATTTTCTAAACTTTTCAGAAAAATTTACTTAAAAAAATTATTAGAAATAAAAAAAAAATTTCGAATGTCTTGAAAAAATGAAGGATCTTTATTTTTTTTTTAAATCACAGTTGGAAAAATTTTAATAAAATTGAAAATAATTGAAATAAATTCCAAGCGCCCATTAAAAATAAATTAAACTTTTTTTAATATTTAGATATAATCAAAAAGAGCTAGATATATTATATTCAATCTAGATATATAATTATGATTCGAAAAAATTTCTAAGCTCAGAAAAGACTTAAAATATTCATACAACATCGAAATAATTTCCTAGCCGTGGAAAAAAATTAGAATAATTTTAAAAGAGAATATAAAGTATTCTCCGCCTGTGGAAGAAAATTACAAAATTTTAAAAGTTTCTAAGCCGTTGAGATAAATTTAAACTATTAAATATTTTTTTTATAATGTGAATTAATTGGAAAAATCGTTATGAGTCTCTCGAGAATAATACAGTGATTTTCCTTAAACTTGCATGAAAGGCAAGCAGAAATGTGTCACGCACATGCTCTGTCGTAGCCAGGAATTAAATGAATGCACCCAATTAATACTGACCACAACAGAGCATGTTAATAAGACATTCTGCTTGTCTATCATGCTAGTTTAAGGAAAATCACAATAGATATTTTTAACATTAAAAAAAATCTCAAGCAGTGGAAGAAATTTAATAAATAATAGGAAAGAATTGAAACAAAATTCCCAAGTAATCTGATAAAATAAGAATAATTTTATTTTTTTTTTAATCAGAAGAAATATTCCTATTAAGAAAAAATGCTCAACCATTCATAATTACTCAAAAAAATTTGTATTTTAGATAAAAGACTATTAATTCCTGAGCAGTTGGAAAAATTTGGAACAAAATTAATTTAACAAAAAATGGACTTTGTGCATTGAACGTTCTAATTAATGTGCACCTCTCAACTGGAGTACAATGGCAAATTTTTTGGTGAACAGGCACAATGAACATTTTCCTCCTTTATCAAGTCTTTTTTACTTTAAGAGCTACTTTGAGCTCTCTTATTGTTTTATCATGCTCTGTTTATTTCTTCCATAAGCTTTTTGGTTTTTGTTTTGGCTTTTAAAGCAGTTATTCATAGGCCTATTCTCACTCCTTAGGCCAATTCTGTTTTGGTAAATTTTGCTTCCAGGAGCCAGGGTGCTTGCCCCTCCATGGCTATAAAGACAGAAGTGTATTTACCTGAGTCCTATGACTAATGGCTATCATCAGAGTTAGTCTCAGTTCATCAGGACGAGGTATGGTGGAATAACTCACTCAGTTGCCATGTTGCAGCTGGAGTGTTGATGATATAGTGATCATCATTTCTCATCCTAAAACTATCGGATCGCTCTTTTATGGATAGTTAATGGGTGCAAGAACTCCCTGGCTCTCATGCTTTATCTGTAAATTCACTGGTTGCACACTATAGGAGCATTACATGGCATATTAAAGTCTGTCACTATCCAGTACTTGCAGAGAGGAATTATCACATTCAGGACTCATTTGTGGCCCATCACCATTTGTATCCTCCCTTGACAGTTTTATTTGCTATTCATTATTATGAAAAACATAATTGGCATTGTTCTTACAATTATTATTGTTTTTATCACTACATTACAGTTGTATACATGACAACTTCTGTATTTACACATATTTTATTATAAAGAGTATATAAATACATGATAATTTTAATCTGTCTGGCCATTAACAAACACAACTGTTGTAATTAACATTTTGTATTAACATTAAAAATCATGTAATGATGGTAGCGTTTTACTTTATACTAGACGTCATTATTAACAGCTAGTTACTTCATGCACAGCTATTCTAGCACACTTATAATCCTTGGATTGATTCTTACATGTGAATAAAGAGCCATCCTATAATTTTAAGATGAGAAAAGACGGTCATATTATCCACACTCCAGCTGCAACATGACGACAGAGTGAGTAATTCCACCGTACATTGTCCTGATGGACTGAAAGTAACTGATGATAGGCATTAGTCAGGACTCAGGTGAATACACTTCTGTCTTCATAGCAATAGAAGGGCAAGCGCCCTGGCTCCTGGAGGAAAAATTTACCAAAACAGGAATTGCCAAAGGGTGAGAATAGGCCTATGAATAACTCCAAAGCATCAGCCAAAAAGCTTACAGAACAAATAAACAAAGTATGATAAAACAAAAAGAGAGCTCAAAGTAACTCCCAAAGTAAAAATGACTGGATAAAAAGGAAAATGTTCATCGTGCCTGTTCACCAAAAAATCCGTTATCTTACTCCAGTTGGGAGGTGTGCATTAATTAGAACATTTGATGCACAAGGTCCATTAGAACTATTTCTATTTTGTTGATAATTTTAAAAATTGAAACTTTGTCAGAAAAATTGAAAAAATAGGAAAAAATTTTTAAGTGCTTTGAAAAAAAAAGTGGAAGTTATACAAATAATTAGAATTAATTACAA
Source organism: Amphimedon queenslandica (assembly GCF_000090795.2). NCBI lineage: Eukaryota > Metazoa > Porifera > Demospongiae > Haplosclerida > Niphatidae > Amphimedon > Amphimedon queenslandica. The sequence goes on along the minus strand of NW_003546261.1, from coordinate 348,537 downwards.
GATTTCCAAAGCGTCTAAAAAATTGGATAAACTTTTTAAAATAATTGGAAATAGTCAAAATGAATAAAAGTCCCGAGTTGTCAGAAAAGTCAGATAAAATTAAATAAAATAGTTTAAAATATTTCTGACCTATTAAATAAATTGAGAAAAAATTAATAAAACTCTTGTGTAGTATGGTATAAGAATAAATTTCCAAGTGTCAATTAAAAGTTAGAAAAAAATTTTAAATAATTGGAAATAATAAAGTAATTTCCCAAGCTGATGAAATTAGGAAATTTTCTTTTTAATCAAAAATAATCAGAAAATATATACAAGCATTTATAAAATCTGGAATAAAACGAGACAAAATTATAATATAAAGGTACAGTAGAAGTTACAAAAAGTTCACGCTTTGTATGAACAAAACGAAAAAGAAACGGTCTATTTTCTACCTTTTGTATTAAGTGTTGCATTATTGTTCAGTTTAAACTATTAAAAAACAAGATTTGTTTTGTTACCTTTCATACGGCTACACAGCAAATTGCTAGTGGGTGCCCTGCCAACGTGGCTGACTGGTTGAAAACAAACTGCTCTGGATGTCTCTGAGAGTCCTCTTGTAGGGTATACTTAATGGTATGTTTATCATTTATTATTATTATTACTTATTATTATTACTATTAAAATTATTATTTTGGGCATTATGGTTCCAATCATGAAAGAGAATATATGTATATATTATTATTATTATTATCATTATTAATATTCATTATTATTTTCACGCATGCACATAACACACACAAATGTTCCTTTGTTCATTGTTCTTCCTCCCTAGACTCCATCTCATGTTTGGCTACTCTCTATGATTGTTACCGTTGTCAATCTCATTCCTTTGTTATTTAATCATAACATTTTGCTTCATCTGGGCTTACTAGCCGCGACATTTGGTGAGCCGTTCTTCACAATACCTTCTAAAGACTTCTACCCATTGTCGTTTGTCTGTCATGTCTCGCAGTGGCTCCCGTAATACTTCTTAACCTCCAGTGCCATCTACAGCTTCATCTGGCATGCTGATTCCGAACTTTGGTTCGCTCAGGTGGACGTGAAGTTTGCTACAAAAGGATTACTGTACAGAAGACAAAGTTTGACAATGTTATTGCCTCCTTGTCTCCTGAGTTTGCTTCTGAGGTCTGTGACTTGATTCTCAAGCCCCCATCTAATACTCCCTATGATACTCTGAGATCACAGTAGTTTATACCAGGAGTGACTAATCCAACTGAGTTTTTATTAGAGGTTGGCTTTAAAATGATGTTTTAGGTACTACTCATTTCTCACTATTTGTTACCTCTTCTGAGTTTTATTATTATAATTTACAGAACCAAAAGTGACTGATGTTTTACTGACTTCTGTTTTACTGATTTCTGACTGTTTCTTCTGTCAGTTCCATAGTATATAGCTCATACCAGGAGTGACTGATCAGACTCAGTTATTATCCTGTGAATTACGTTTTAAAATGGTAATTCACATTGTATTAATTTCTGCATACTTTTTCTTCTTTTCTTAGTTTCATGACATACTTAAAATACAAGAAGTAACTAATCAGACTGAGTTCTTATCAGTCAAGGTTGGTTTTTGAAATGATGTTTTATGTACTACTTCTCACTATTTGTTTCTTCTTTATAGTAAGTATAGTTTAAAATGCCAGAAGTGACAGAGTTCCAATTATTTAAAGTTGGTTTTAAAAATGCTTCATGTTTTACTGACTTTTCAGTGTTTCTTTTCTCGGTTTCATAGTAAATTTTAAAATAACAGAATGGACCTATTAGACTGAGTTTTAATCATTTCAAATTGGATTTATAATAATGTTTCATGTACTGCTCACTGTACACTATTTGTTTCCTCTTTCTCAGTTTTATAGTGTAGTTTTTAAAGCAGAAGTAATAAGACTGAGTTCTTATTTCACTTTGTCTTCTTTCTCAGTTACATAGTATAGTTTGTACAAGGAGTGACTGATCTGACTGCATCATTTGAGGTTGTTTTTAAAATATTTTATGTACTACACACTTCTTACCACATTTCTTCTTTTCTCAGTTTAATAATATGGCTTAAAATACTAGAAGTTACTGATCGTCTTTTGAGGTTGATTCTGAAATAATGTGTATTGCTCTCAGTTGTCATTATTTGTAATTTCTTCCTCAGTTTTATTGTGTATAGTTCACAAGACCAGAAGTTGTCAGACAGATCAGATGAAGTTTTTATCATTCGAATTTGGTTTTAAAACGTTCAATGTACCACTTACAATTCTCTACTTGTTTCTTTTTTCTCACTTTCATTGTATTGTTTATACCAGGACTGATCAGACTGAGTTTTCATCACATCCTTAGTGAGTATAAACTATTGGTTTTTCTCAGTTAAATGGTGTAGTTTATCCAGGACCGACTAATAAGTCTGGGTTTTTATCACTTAGGGTTGCTGTTTGAAATGTTTCATCTTGTAATGACTTTGAAATAGTTTTTTAAGTTTAATGATGTAGTTTATACCAGAAGTGACTGATGAGACTTAATGTAAGTTTTTCTTTTAAAATGATGTTTCATGTACTACTCATTTCTCAGTATTTGTTTCTTTTTTTCCTCAGTTTTACAGACTATATATTACCACAAGTGACTGATCAGACCGAGTTCTTGTCATGAGAGGTTGGTTTGTGAAATGATGTTTCATGTTTTACTGACTTCTGACTGCTTCTTTTTTCTCAGTTTGGTAGCATAGCTTATACAAGGAGGTCACTGATTAGACTCAGTTATTACCATGTTAGTTAGGTTTTAAAATGGTAATTCATGTACTACTCATTTCTCAGTATTTGTTTCCTTCTTTCCCAGTTTTTATATATGTTAACATACCTGAATCAGTTAGTTCCTATCAGTCAAACTGACTTCTGACTGTTTGCTTCCTTTTTATTCAGTTTCATAGATACCTTGTACCAGTATAGGACTCAGTTTTCATCACTTTATATTTGGTTTTAAAATAAAAATTCATGTACTACTCATTTCTAAGTATTTGTTTCTTCTGTTTCAGGTTCATAGTATTGTTTAAATTACCAGAAGTGACTTGTCAGACAGGGTTTCTCACTATTTGTTTTTTCTTTTCTTAGTTTAATAGCATAGTTAAAGATACCAGATGTGACTGATCATACTGAGTTTTTATCATTTGAAGTTGGTTTTTGCAATAATGCTTTATGTTTTACTCCCTTCAGAATGTTTTGTTTTCTCAGTTTCATAGATAGCTTATACCAGGAGTGATTCATCAAACTCAGTTTTTATCATATCACATTTGGTTTTTAAAATGATAATTCATGTACTACTCATTTCTAAATATTTGTTTAAAATACCAGAAGTGACAAATCAGACTTAGTTCTTATCACTTGGAATTGGTTTAAAATGATGTTTCATGTGCTACTTACTATTTGTTTCTTTTTAGTTCATATAGTTTAAAAACCAGAAGTGACTGATCAAACTGAATTTTTATACTATCTCTTCTTTACTCAGTTCAATATTATAGTTTCAACTGACAGAAGTGACACATCAGACTGAGTTCTTATCAGTCAAGGTTGGTTTTGGAAATGTTTTATGTACCACTCATTTCTCAGTGTTTGTTTCTTTTATCCTCAGTTTCATAGTACAATATAAAAAATAACAAAAGTACTGATCAAACTGAGTTCTTTTCATTCCAGTTTCGTTTTTGAAATGATGTGTTTTACTGACTTCTGACTGTTTTTTCTTCTTTTCTCAGTTTCGCAGTATAGTTTATAAACCAGAAGTGACTGCTCAGACTAAGTTTTTGTGATTCAAATTTGGTTTTAAAATGTTTAATGTACTACTTACTACTCACAACTTACTTCTTTTCTCACTTTCATTGTATAGTTTATACAAGTATTGACTGATATGACAGTTTTTATCACATCTAATGACTTGGTTTTTTCTCAGTTTATTGGTGTAGTTGTTTATACCAGGAGTGACTAATGACATTTAATGTTTATAACACATACGTTTGCTTTCAAGATGATGTTTGATGTCCTACTCATTTCTCAGTATTTCTTTCTTCTTCCCTTAGTGTCACAGATTATATAATACAAGTTTCTGATCAGACTGAGTTCTTATCACTTAAGGTTGGTTTGTGAATTGATGTTTTATGTTTGACTGATCAGACTCAATTATTTTATGTAAGTTAGGTTTTAAATTGGTAATTCACATACTAATCATTTCTCAGCATTTTTCTTCTTTTCTCTGTTTCATAGGATTGTTTAAAAAACCTCACGTGACTTATCAGATTGAGTTCTTACGAGTCAAGGTTGGTTTTTGAAATGGTGTTTTATGTATTACTCCCAGTATTTGTTTCTTTATCCTCAGTTTCATAGTACAATATAAAATACTAGAAGTACTGATCAGACTGAGTTCTTTTCATTCGAGTTTGGTTCTTGAAATATTTTGTTTTACTGACTTCCACCTGTTCGTTTCTTCTTTTCTCAGTTTTAATTTATATTTTAGAATACCAGACGTGACTGATCAGACAGTTTTTATCAGTCGAGGTTGGTTTTTGAATGATGTTTTATGTACTACTTACTTTTCACTGTTCATTTCTTTTTTTATAGTAAGCATAGTCTAAACTGTTTGCTGACTGTATGTCTGACTGTTTCTTTTATCAGTTTCATAGATAGCTTATAACAGGAGTGATTGATCAGACTCTGTTTTTATCATTTTACGTTTGGTTTTAAAATGATAATTCATGTACTACTAATTTCTAAGTATTTCTTTCTTCTTTTATGAGTTTCATAGCATTGTTTAAAATACCAGAAGTGACTGATTGTACTTAGTTCTTATCATGTGGTTTCATAATGATGTTTCATGTGCTACTTCTCACTATTTGTTTCTTCTTAGTTATGTAGTTTAAAATACCAGACGTGACTGATCGACTCAATTCTTATTTCTCTCCTATTCTCAGTTTCCTAGTATAGTTTATAGACCTGCAATTATGTTATTCACGGCAGTGCATCATAGCAACTGTTGTTAGGCAGCCATCTTGAGTGTCCAATTGGGTGTCCCTCACGCCTATACCGCATGGATGAATACAAACAAATATTTTATAGCTATTATTCTAGCCTAGCTGAAGCTGCCAAAGCTCGGTATAGAGAGAACCTGCAGATGCGAGGAGGTATGAAGGACCCATCATTTACTGGCAGTTGGAACCTGAGCTCAACGGTGCTCAGGAAGTCAAGTGGTGTGGCTGGCCTGAGGTTAAATACCCCAATTATATATAAGAAAGTGGATATTCTGACACAGTTGACCTTTGATTAATAATTGCAAAGTTCAATTGGATTCCACTGGTATCACATTATGCAATTGGCAGCTTTCTGATGACTGTATCACAAAACAGGCCTGTACTGCAGAAACAATAATGATCCATGACGATCCGTGACAGTTGTGAGAATCACCAGTGCATGGAGAATATTTCTTATTTGCTTATAGACATGAATATAAGGAGAAAGAGACAGTGCGTCTTAAATTTGATCTTGTTTTTTAATTCATCAGATAAATAGATGTACACTAGTTTAAGATTTTTAAAAAAACTGCGATCATCATAGTTTGTAGTGAAGCAATAAAATTCTCATTGACTCTGTTTTGATCCGTCAAATTACTACTAATAGAGGTACTAGTGGCTATTTTTGCATCACGTGATACCAGTAGAATGCATTCAATGCAATTAAACTTTGCAATTATTAATCCAAGGTCAACCGTGTCATACCTCTTCTGGTGCATATTGGTCCGGCAGCCGGACATGATTTGAGGTACTATTGGTCTGGCAATGTCGATCACGTGATTAAGTTGGGTGGGCCTGCGTAGGTGTGGCATCATGAATGCATGTGTACATGTGGATGAGAGTGTTGATGTACCGTCTCTCGTTAAGTTCAGTGTTGAGGAACGTTCTACATCTTACAAATGTTTACAAGAGGAAAAAAAATAATATGAGGCAGAAAGGTGTGTACAGTCTTACAAATGTGTACAGGAGAAGATAAAACAATATGAGGCAGAAAGGTGTGTACAGTTCACTCATCGTGATACTTGAACATTGGAAATGGCAAAGAAATGCATTCCAGGCCATGTTGCTGTGCGAATAAAAAACTGATGTACTACACCATTCACTATGCTTGTGTATTTGGTGGATAAACTATCAAAATAAAGTGACAGGGCAAAGACCACACCAGAAGAAAGCTTTACTCCTATAGTCTGGTGTTTCCACCTGCACATGATATTATGTGTACATTTATCCCCAATTTTACCATGCATCAAGTATATTTCATATGGAACAATTTTGGCTCCAAAACTGTTATTTGTTAGTTTCATTTTCATTCTCTAGGTATACATATTGCTAACTATTGCTTTAGGCCGAGAAATAAGGCATTTTTTGTTCATTAAATATTTGCTTTTTATGTAGCCGAAATTTATACCAGGTCAAAATACACGTGCTATAAGGTACTTGGCACTTCCACAATTATAAATGCACCACATAGCTAGTGGCAAATATTGACCAGTTTTGCATTGTTAAAAGGCAAATCAAATCTACATGTAGCTACCCTAATAAACCTATGCATGTGAGTGGCTCTGAGAACGCAGCAGACATCACTTCATGCGGTCTGTTTCCTTCTGAATTAATACACTCCAGTCTGTGGTGGAAAGGACCCAGCTGGTTATATAAATCTGAAGATTGCTGGCCTAAGTCAGCTATAGAATTGGGCTATGATAAAACTAAAATGGATGAGCTAAAAATCACTGCTCATGCTATATCAGTTGCATTCATTCAGACCCCAGTCATTCCTACAAACAAATTTTCAAACTTTAATAATTAATTCGTGTTACTGGGTGGATATTCAAATTTGTTAACAATAGTAGAGCTAGTGCTCAGTCTCATTCTTCACACCATGCAAAATATTTCAATGTGGAATCCATTTTAATTGCAGAAAGATACTGGTTCAACTTATCACAATCAAACAATTTTTCCATTGATATAACTTCTCTGAAGCGTGAAGGAGAATTACCTAATAATAGTCGATTGATTGATTCAGCTCAAGCCCTTTGTAGATGAGAATGAAATTCTGAGTAGGAGGTCGTATTCACAAGTCTGATTTGTCTTTTGCCCGAAGACATCCTATCACTCTTCACAGCAAAGATGACATAGCTCGACTCATCATAAAATCAAAACACAGATGACTTAGTCATGCAGGCCTACTCTTCTCATTGCATCTGTCATTTATCGTTTTCATGTGGTGTCAAATAAGTAGTCCATTGTGAAGAAATGTATTATTTGTTGGCATTAACTATGCTGGCCCCCAGTATACATTAAGTATGGTTATGTCAAAAAACCCAAAATAGTCAAAGCATACATTTGTATTTTTGTCTGTTTATCTGTAAAGGCAGTACATATAGAATTGTTATCTGATTTAACTACTGAAGCTTTCATAGCCAGCCTCAGACATTTCATATCTAGAAGAGGCTATCCCAAGCTCAATGGAGTGACAATGGAAGCAATTTTGTGGGTGCAAAAGTTAAGGGAATTATTTGAATTCTTGAGACAAGAGAAAACTCAGGATCATATTACTCAATTTTGTATCACCAACAAAATAGAGTGGAGATTTATACCAGGCAGACCTCTCCACTTTGGTGGCATTTGGGAAGCTGCTATGAAGGGCACAGTCACTTGAAAAAAATTGTATCAAAATGTTAAGCTGACTTCTGAAGAATTCTTCACTGTCCTGAACCAAATTGAAGCATGTTTGAACAGCAGACCCCTAACACCTCTTAACTATACTAGTGAAGGTATTGAAGTCCTGACTCCTGGGCATTTCCTAATTAGTAGGCCTATAATGGCTCTGACTGACTATACACCATCTAAACCATTTCATTTACTAAAGCAATGGCAACTCTGTCAAACTGTAGTCTCACATTTTTAGAAAAGATGGTCTAGTAAATATATCTCAACACTAAATAGTTCAAACAAGTGGACATCTACCAGGAGGAATCTTACTAGTACTGCAGACATTGTGTTGCTACGTTAAGCAATGTTGTGCCACTGGCTAAAGTCATCCAGACTCACCAGGTGAAGATGGATTGGTAAGAGTCGTTACTTTAAAGACCTTCAAATGGATTTACAAAAGTCCCATAAACAAAGTAGTTGTGCTATTACCCATTGATTAGTTTAATTTGATTATTTGATACTGTTATGAACAAGCAATTATTGTATTTTGTTACCTTGTTCATTACTGTATTGTTAAGACAGTCCGGTCTTGGCTGGCGGTATGTTTGAACTTACTGCAAATTTTCTAATTATACACTAAATTTGTAATTTTTTCTTATGAAATTCAGATGACAAATTGTAAAATTTATCATAGCGAATTGTTTCTGGCTCTTACATCTCTCCTTATTTCTACTTTAATCCAAGTAGCAGCTTGTTCAACTGCCAAATTCTTTTCAAGAAAAGTATTTGGAATTGAGCAAAAGCTATGGAAGAGAAAACAAGAGAACACAGAGCAGGTCCAAGATGGTTTTAACAAAGGGTAGGTTGATTCACTGCATCTAAGCTCAAATCAGTTGTCCACTCCAGATCATCACCATCACTCATACTTTCAATTGCTACCCAGGGAACGGTAAGTTTCAAGCTAAAGCTGCCAGCTGGGGCTGTGAACATGAGAAAATTGTACAAGAGATGTACACTAAAGAAGTTGAGCCAAAGCATGCCAATTTTGTTATTTCTGCTAGTGGTTTGGTATTGATACAGAATATTCTCATATGGGAGCATCGCCTGATGGCATCATTCAATGCATTAGTTGTGGCAATGGCGTACTTGAAATGGTGTCCATTTTCTTGTCGTGACAAATCATTTCTAGAAGCGGTAAAATATAAGGGCTTTTTAAAAAGATGGAGCTAACTGGAGTAACTTATCTGAAAAAGTCACATGCATTGTGACTTTATGTAATCAGAAAATGATATGATTATTGAAAGGATCTTCCAGATGATGCATTTATGAGGAGGCGATCCCTTTGAGACAAATGTGATAGAGCCTTGTGGAGATATTTCAATCAAAAATTTGACTGTGTTGTGCCTTGAGAGCACTTGCTCCATCCATAAATATTTAAAAATGTTTATAAATTGCACTGGCATAGTTTTGTACAAATGCTCGTGATCGGGCCATTTTAGTAATAGTTTTTATATCAATCCACTTCTCAAGTATCATGAAACAGTGCACTCATGAACGTGAAAGAGATTTGCAAGTAGCACATTGTCAACATGGAGTCATAATTTCATTAATACAATTAAGAATTGCTCATGAGAAGGTATGACGGTTCAAGGTGTAGATGGTACAAATCCAGATACTAACTCAAATATAGCATTTACGATATCAGAGGATGGTAGTCCAGTGAAGTAGCAAACCTCCTTGGGTCAGACATGAAACTATATTCTTTTAAAGATTTTAACTCAGAGCTTAATAAAATATTTTCAATACGCGATGAAAGACAACTTGATTCAAACTTATCCCATAGACATATCAGTATTGCACACCTGCCCATGACTAACTTGTGATGGAGTCTCAGGAGACATTGGCAATGACTGCTTCTGGTGATGACAGTAGTGGCTCAACTTCATGTGATGATGAAAGTAATGAAGCACTACTGAAAAGCTCAGAAATTTAAGTGCATCCTTTTTACAATTATACCTTGCCAATTGACTCTTGCCCTGCCTTTTGGCACGAACTAAAATGTGCAAAAATAGGAAAATAGGATTGGAGATGTGGGGTTATCGCCCTTAGCTCCACCAATAAAATGTGAGCTGCATATCTATGAATGCTGAGTCGGTTTCCGTTTTTCCTGTTGACAGCAGCTACCAAAAAATTCCTCTGATCAGGATCGGCAGGAAAGCGATAAAAGTGAAGACCAGAGCCTTTAAAAAATCTATTTGAACAGTAAACTGCAAAACAACATTTACCCATACTACACAATGTTACAGTAAGTATGGCTGTTACAAGTCATGCCTTTAATTGTGACGTCACATGCCGAAGGTCTATACCAGGAGTGACTAATCCAACCAAGTGATCATTTGAGGTTGGTTTTAAAATTATGTTTAAATGTACTACTCACTTCTTGCTATTTGTTTTTCTTTTCTCAGTTCAATAGTATAGTTTTAATTACCAGAAGAGACTGATCAGACCGAGTTCTTATCATTTGAGGTTGATTCTGAAATGATGTGTAATGTTGAAAGTTCTCATTATTTATTAACCTTTTTCTCAGTTTTATTACATAGTTTATAAAACCAAAAGGGACTAATCAGACTTAGTTCTCTTAATTTGTACATGGTTTTATAACGATGTTTTAAGTACTACTTCTCACTATTTGTTTCTTCTTTTATTTAGTACAATTGTATAATTAAAAATAGCATAAGTGACTGATCAGACTCAGTTCTTATTTCTCTCTTTCTCTTTTATTGTTTCTTCTTTTATTTAGTACAATTGTATAATTAAAAATAGCATAAGTGACTGATCAGACTCAGTTCTTATTTCTCTCTTTCTCTTCTATTTCCAGTTTCATAGTATAGTTTATGCCAGGAGTGACCCAACTAAGTTTTCATCACAGGTTGGTTTTAAAATGATGTTTTAGGTACTACCCACTTCCTACTATTTGTTTCTTCTTTTCTCAGTTTACCAGAAGTGACTAATAAGACTGACTTCTTATCAGTTATCATTTGAGGTTGATTCTGAAATGACGTGTCATGTTGTAAGGTTCTCAATAATTGTTACTTCTATTCTCAGTTTTATTAATATAATTTATAGAACCAGAAGTGACTGATGTTTTACTGACTTGTTTTACTGACTTCTGATTGTTTCTTCTCTCAGGTCCATAGTATAGCTAATACAAGCAGTCAGAGTTGGGGCTGATTAATCAGAATTGATTGTAATCATTACATGTTTCAAAGAAATTGTAATCATAATTGTAATCACATTTCAAAAACTTATAATAATTGTAATTGTAATCATAATCACATTTTTGTAAAGTTCGATACTTATAATTACAATCAGACCCATACTAATGACATTCCAAAATGATCATTTAGTTCATTATGACTTTACAACTACAGAGACAAAAAAATTTACAGTAGGGAAAGAAAACAGAATAAGGAAGTTGAAGGTACTCTAAGCTGAGATAGGGACCAGAGAAGAATAAAACAATATAAGATAATTACAAAAGAGTTTGACAATAGAGAGAAAGAGAGAAAGAGGGAAGATAACTAAAAATATAGATAATCAAATTAGGATAAAGTGTAACATCTTTGCCACAAACATTTATAATGAAAAGTACAGGGGAGGGATGAGTGAATATTTAGCTCCATGTTATTCCACAAAATCTGGAAGACATGTGATTTCAGTGTGTTAGAGCAGAGAGCTAGAGTTGGTAGTTTATTCCATAGAGGCAGTCGTCTGTGAAAGTAGAAAAATCGTGTGGTGTTGTTGGGAGTATAGTGCTGTGTAGTTAGCCAAGAGTCCTTCATCTGGTTGATCTGTTGTTGGAACAAAATGAGGCATAGACAAGTATATTAAAGTTTGTGTGGTGGATATTTGAAGCTCTTCAGAAAAAACAATATGTCACTATATTCATTATGATGCATTAAGGGGAGAAGACTCAGCCTGAGGAGACAACATTAGTAATCTAGGGCATAATCCAAGGGTATAAATTTGGTAGCTCGCCTCTGGATCCTCTCCAGCAAAAGGATGTCTTTCATAAAACGTGGTCTCAAAATCAGTGAGCAGAAAGTAAGCTGGGAACGTACCAAGCATAAGTATCTGAGAGCCTTCTTGATATGGATACTACTGAGGGGAATATGACCTGAGCAAACATATTGTATGCTTTGGAACAAATATGTCTAATATGATCAGACCAATCAGGGTCAGAGGATAAGTAGACGCCAACAAGGTCCTTGAGGAGTTTTTAACTTCAGAATAGGGAGACCATCTACAGTGTAGGAAAAGCTGGTACAGTACTACCAGTAGAATTAAACCTCACAAATGAACACTTTAAGTGATTAAAGAGATAGCAATAACACCTGCATCTAGTGGATCTGTTGAGAAAATTTCTTCATATTGATGGAAATTTTTTTGGCTTGAAAGATGTTGCCTATCTAATATTATGTTTGAAAAACTCATGTTTATAAGATGCAACCTAATATTGAGCAAAACTTTTCCAGTATATATCTAATACAGGGGCATAATCGTAATCGTAATCATAATCATACCAAATGGCAGGAGTGTAATCGTAATCACATTTAATGACAGGTGTGTTATTGTAATCGTAATCATAATCACTTTTAATGGCATGTGTGTAATCATAATCATAATCATGAATATGTAGTCGACCCCAACCCTGGCAGCAGTGACTGATCAGACTCAGTTATTATCATGTAAATTAGGTTTTAAAATAATAATTCAGTTAATACTAATTTCTCAGTACATTTTTCTTCTTTTCTCTGTTACATGGCATACCTTAAGGAGACAATTATTAGCTTCTGCTTATTTTAGCGATTTTCATGGCACTGACATTTAGCTGGTACTTAATTTAGCGTTTTTATCATTTGGTATTAATAACTACAAAAGAATGTAAAACATTTTGGGCGAGCCTAAGCAAGCTAGAGATTATGTACTGTGATCTACATGTATGAGCAAGCAAAGAAATTGCACAAGTCTAAATACAGTAGATCTTGTAACATTAACCTTGCTTCATTACACTGACTCTGCTCCAAAAATGTAAACTTACCTTGTTTACAATGTTTACAATTAGAAGCAGTCACTGAACAAAGAAGATTGCCATCTGCTTTGTCGAAGTCTTTGGACAGCAGTTCAGTCCTATCTTGCTGACTGTTTGCTGCAAATAAGCTCAGAGTTGCTGACATCCGCCAATTTATTCATTGTGACAACACCCGCTTTCAATGAAGTAATTATTAGGGTTAGATATAGTTTAAAGTGCCAGAAGTAACTGATTAGACTGAGTTGCAATTAATCGAGGTTGGCTTTTGAAATGTTCCATGATTTACTGACTTCACTTCTCTGATTCATAGTATTTATAAAATACCAGTAGGTACCAATCAGACTGAGTTTTAATTGTTCAAAATAGGTTTTATAGTGATGTATTATGTACTGCTCATTTTACACTCTGCTTTCTTTTTAGAGTAGTTTTTAAAGCAGAAGTGATAAGACTAAGTACTCATTTATCTTTCTCGTCTTCTTTCAGTTACACAGTATCATTTGTACCAGAAGTGCCTGATTTGACTGTATCATATGAGGTTGGGTCTAAAATATTTAATGTACTACTTACTATTCACTACTTGTTTATTTTTTTCTCAATTTCATTGCATAGTTTATACCAGGACTGACTGATGAGACTGAGTTTTTATCACATCTAATGACTTTCAACTATTGGCTTTTTTCAGTTAAATGAGGTTATTTAGGACTAGACTGAGTTTAAGTCATTTAGGGTTGCTTTTTCAAATGTTTCATCTTGTAATGACTGAACTATTGGTTTGTTTCACAGTTTAATGACAGTTTATAGTAGAAGTGACTGACGGCACTTAATGTTTATAGAACACTTCAGTTTGCTGTTAAGATGATGCTTCATGTACTACTCATTTCCCAGTATTTGTTTCTTCATACCTCAGTTTCACAGATTATATAATACCACAAGTTACATATCAGACTGAGTTCTTATTATTTGAGGTTGGTTTGTGAAATGATGTTTTGTTTTACTGACTTTAGACAGTGTCTTTTTTTCTCAGTTTCATAATATGGTTTATACTAGGAGTGAATGATCAGACTCATCATTATCATGGAAGTGAGGTTCTAAAATGGCAATTCACATACTATTCATTCTTCAGTATTTATTTGTTTTTTCTTAGTTTCACAGCTTAGTTTAAAATACCTGAAGTGACTCACTTATCAGACTGAGTTTTTATCAGTCATGGTCAGTTTTTGAAATGTTTTTTGTACTGCTCATTTCTCAGTATTAGTTTCTTCTATCCTCAGTTACATAATACAATATAAGAGACCAGAAGTACTGATCAGACTGACTCTTTTCATTTAAGTTTGGGTTTTGAAATAATTTGTTTTACTGACTTCAGACTGTTAGTTTCTTCTTTCTCAGTTTTATTGTATAGTTTAGAATACCAGAAGTGACTGATTACACTGAGTTTTTATTTCTCTCCCTTTCTCAGTTTCATAGTATAGTTCATCAAACCAAAAGTGACTGATCAGACTAAGTTTTTATTATGTAAGTTAGGTTTTAAAATGGTAATTCACAAACTGCTAACTTCTCAGTATTTGTTTCTTCCTTTTTTGAGTATTATAGCATAGATTTAAATACTAGAAGTGATTTATCAGGCTGAGATTGTATCAGTTGAGGTTGGTTTTTGAAATGAAGTTTTATGTACTACTCTTCAGTATTTGTTCCTTCTTTTCTCAGTTTAATAGCATAGATATTGTAGACTACGTAACTGGCATTGGAAACTGATCACGTGATCCATTCAAATCAATGTAATAAATCAGGTACGGTCTCTGTGACAGTGAGAGGTGGACAAAAATCTCTGACATGGCTGCAAAGAATGGTCTTTAGTAAAGTCCCACAAGCTATTTCACCTGTACTCGGGCTTTTATTATATAGGTAGTAGCCTATAAGTAGGATTGAGGTTGGTTTTTCAAGATGCCAGCCATTTCTCTGATTTTCAAACACTCATAACTCTTATCTTACCTTGCACAGCTTATAAATGACTTAGATGAGCTCTCCTTCACAGAGCAATTCTCCTGGTACCTTTACAGTGGACTGTATTGTAGCAGGAGCATTTCTGGAGAACAGGTCCAAATTCTAAGTTCTGCAAAATTCTTCAGACTTTTTTCTTCTTTCATTTTCTATGCAATGGATAATGTTTTAAAATAGAGAACTGCTCAAGTTGGCCGGCCAGCTTTTGCATCATCCTTCTGTGCTTGGGGTCAGAGACCACAAAGGTGGCTTCAAAAAAAAGCAAGGACAGAGAATAAAATGGAACACAGGATCCAGCTGCAGACACCGCATGGGTTTGTGATTTGATGCCATTTTAAATTATGCGCATGTGATCACAATGAAAAATTAACTTAACCACACAATCATAACAGATACCAAGTATACTATTATTAATATTTTTAAAAAGTAATGGAAAAGTAAATAAACATTACAAATAAAAAAGTAGTAGGATTGAATTGGAAGAATTGGAAAACAGTAATGAAACAAGAGGGTAGTGCAAACTGGTGTGGTAAAAAAAATCCTACACTACTGCATGAAGATAAATGCTTCATAGTGTTATTGTGTAGCAGACTGTGTGCTGGGATAAATACAACTCATGCTCTGGATTATATTCTTCATGCAGTGGTTACAATTTTTTTTACCACACCAGTTTGCACTAGCCTCTTATCCAATACAATCCTGCTACTTTTTTATTGGTGGACCCTGCTGATCCTTTTCTTCATCAACATAAAGTAGTGCATAATGTGATTTTTACACCTTCTACACTTGTGAAGATTTGCACTCAGCAACAAAATGACCTCTATTCAAACAATTCATACAAACAATTCATACAAACAATTCATACAAACAATTCATACAAAGATATTTACCTTGACAACAGGGA
>NW_003546261.1:301233-332088 GCF_000090795.2 Amphimedon queenslandica | reverse complement strand
TCAGTAAGGTAGGTTTTGAAATCAAAAACAAGTATCTTCAATTTCTCTGCAAGCTCCCTTGCATAATCTGCTGTACCAGGTTGATCTGGTATATCTTCCAATTCCCTGAGCCTCTTCTCAAAACGAGTAATAGATCAGCGAACGATACCTCTTCGTCTCCACAACCTACCTGAGCCTCTTCTCAAGACGAGTAATAGATGAGCAAACGATACCTCTTCTTCTCCACAACCTAGTTAGTTCGGCCATAAGTAGTTGAATGAACAAGATCAGAGGACTGTATATGTAGCAAGTGCCCAAAGCTAAACCAGTGAACAAGGATTCGGCAGTTATCCGGCTCAGTGGACCAAAAATGTATGAGCTTAGTTTGGCTAGATAGATAATCAATGAATGAAAAACAAAGACAACAAAGATGAATTAAAACAGAGTAGAAGAAAAACAAGAATGAAGAGAAAAAGAACCAATTAAGAACCAATAACAGCAAACGATAACAACAACTAATGAACAACAGCAACAACTATAGATTAAATCATTTATATACTATAAGGAGAATTCTAGAATGATCTAATGCAAAGTATTCTAATAAGTTCTAGAAGTTTCCCGATTGATGAAGAATAATGAGTTCTAGAAGTTTCCAAATTAGAGTAGGATAGTAAGTGATGATAAATGATTAGTGACAATAAATGATTAATTATAAACTACTAATACCAAACAATATTAGTATAGATATTAGTCAGAGGGATATGAAACTTCTTTTCGTGGGAAATCAAGCTACCTTCCCCATATCATATTAATTCTTTCTAATTGTCAGTAAATTTCATTTTATACTGAGCAATGGTGGCTAGTCTGTCATGTTGCAGGTCTTTCTCATCGTCTTTCAGCCTGTTCGGGTCCACTGTATCAACTTTAAAATGAACTTGTAATGGAGTCATGTCTATATTCTTCCTTTATTTTAGCTATCTCATGTTTATTTTATTATTTGGCTCCTCAAAATTAGATTGTTGGTAATGCATCACTTTATTTCACGTGTCTCAAACAAAAATTTTTTTGAGGTACTAGAGTATTTAAAAACAACTGCTAATGGGTGGAAGACCCGGGATAGGTTATAGGCTTTCTGTAGATGGGGCCCATTATGCACTAGAACGTCCAGTTCTTGAGATAGGCATGTAGAAGCAAAACACAGCAAATTTGATTTATTTGTGTGTAAAACACCACCAAAGTGACAGGACTGTTTTGAGTCAGAAGACCTGGAGGACGGCTTGTAGAATCGGTATACCTCGCTAATCATGAAGTATTTAGAAATGCATTTGATACAGATGTTGAAATGCAAAACAAAAGTTTCGGCGTCATTTTATGAAGATGTAGTTTTATAAAGTAGACACACTAGTCTATCACAGTTTATATTAAAGCACAATTCTAGAGCAATAATAACGCGACATAAAATCTTTGAAAAAGGATTTTATCAGGTAGACACTGTAGAAAATATCACCCAGACAGCTAATTGCCTAATTTTTGGGCTGTGTAAAAAGGGAAGGGAGCATCAGAATTATCCAGTGCTAGGCTACAATATAAACTCAATGGGAATAATAAAACAGCAATCGGAAGTTTCCGATCCCTGTAACTCTAATATCTGATGTTAATCTAAGGTTAATAGCATAGTTAAACATACCAGAAAAGACTGATCAGAATGAGTTCTGTTTTTGCAAAGACGCTTTGTTTTACTGAGATCTGACTGCTTGCTTCTTCTTTTCTCAGTTTTGTAGTATCATTTAATACACCAAAAGTGACTAATCAGACTGAGTGTATATCATTTGAAGTTGATTCTGAAACAATGTCTGATGTTCTAAGGTTCTCATTACTTGTTACTTACTTTCTCAGTTTTATTATTGTAGTTTAGAACAAGAAGTGACTGATGTTTTACTGACTTCTGACTGTTCTTTCATTTCTCAGTTCCATAGTATAGCTTATACCAGGAGTGACTGTTCAGACTCAGTTATTATCATGTAAGTTAGGTTTTAAAACTGTAATTCTTGTACTACTAATTTCTCACTACTTTTTTCTTCTTTTCTCAGTTTTATAGCATAGTTTAAAATAAAAGTAACTTATCCGACTGAGTTCTTATCAGTCAAGGTTGGTTTTGAAATGATATAATAGTTTAAAATACCAGAAGTGACTGATTAGACTGAGTTCCAATCATTTGAGATTGGTTTCTGAAATGTTTTATGTTTTACTGACTTCACTGTTCCTTCTATTCTCAGTTTCATAGTATATTTTAAAATACAAGAAGGTACCAATTCCACTGAGTTTCAATCATTTCAAATTGGTTTTAAAATGATGTTTCATGTGCTGCTCACTTTACACTGTTTGTTTGCTCTTTTTCAGTTTAATAATGTAATACCAGAAGTAGCAAGACTGAGTTCTGATTTCTCTTTCTCTTCTTCTCTAGTTACATAGTATAGTTTGTACAAGGAGTGATTGATCTGACTGTATCATTTGAGGTTGGTTTAAGATGTTGTTTCACATACTACCAACTTCTCAGTACATGTTTTTCTTTCCTCAGTTTCTTAATAATTATAGTAGAAGTGACTGATCTGAGTTTTCATCATTGAAGGTTGATTCTGAAATGATGTGTAATGTTTTAAGTTCTCCTTATTTGTTACTTTTTCTCAGTTTCATCAGAAGTGACTGTTCAGACTAAGTTTTTGTCATTCAAATTTGGTTCTAAAATGATGTTTAATGTACCACTTTCTACTCACTAATTGTTTCTTCTTTTCTCACTTTCATCGTATAGGTTTTACCAGGACTGACTGATCAGGTTGAGTTTGTATCATTTAAGGCTGCTTTTTGAAATGTTTCATCTTTTAACAATTGGCTTTTTCTCAGTTCAATGATGTAGTTTATACCAGGAGTGACTAACGAGACTTGATGTTTTTATAACACTTCAGTTTGCTTTTAAGATCATGTTTCATGTACTACTCATTTCTCGGTATTTGTTTCTTTTTTCCTTAGTATCACAGATTATAAAATGCCACAAGTGACTGATCAGACTGAGTTCTTATCATTTGAGGTTGGTTTGGGAAAGAATGTTTTACGTTTTACAGACTTCCGACTGTTTCTTCTTTACTTAATTTCGTAGTATAGCTTATACCAAGAGTGACTGATCAGACTCAGTTATTATCATAAAAGTTAGGTTTTAAAATTGTAATTCACGTACTACTCATCTTAGTATTTGTTTCTTTTTGTCTCAGTTTCATAGCATATTTTAAAATACCTGAAATAACTTATCAAACCGAGTTTTTATCAGCAAGGTTGGTTTTTGAAATGATTTTTTGAGCTATTACTTCTTACTATTTCTTTCTTCTTTTCTTAGTATAATAGTGTAGTTTAACATACCAGAAGTGACAGATCAGACAGTTCTTATTCTTCTCTCTCTTCTATTCTTAGTTTCATAGTATAATTAACACCAGGAGTGACTGATCCAACTGACTTATCATTTGAGGTTGGTTTTAAAATGATATTTTATGTACTACTCACTTCTCACTACTTTTTTCTTTTTGTCTCACATTCATAGTATAGTTTGTACCAATACTGACTGATTAGTTGGAGTTTTAATTTAAGGTTGCTTTTTGAAATGATGTTTTATCTTCTAATGAGTTTGCACTATCGGTTTTTTTCTCAGGGTATAAGTACCAGGAGTAACTGGTCAGATTTAATATTTATCATTTACATTTGCTTTACAAATGATGTTTTATGACTTATTTTTTCCTTAGTTTTATAGTGTAATATAAAACACTAGAAGTGACTGATCAGACTGAGTTCTTGTGATTTGAGGTTGGTTTATAAAATGTTTCATGCTTTAATAACTTCTCCGTAATTGTTTTTTCTTTTTTTTCTCAGTTTCATAGTATAGCTTATACCAGGAGTGACTGATCAGACTCAGTTTTTATCATGTAGGTTCAGTTTTGAAATGGTAATTCACTTACTACTCATTTCTCAGTATTTGCTCTTTTTTTCAGTTTCATAGCATAGTTGAAAATACCTGAAGTGACTTATCAGACTGCATTTTTATCAAAGTTGGTTTTTAAAGTGATGTTTAATGTACTATTTACTTCTCACTATTTGTTTCTTCTTTTCTTAGTTTAATTGTACAGTTTAACATACCAGAAGTGACTGATAAGACCGAGTTCTTATTCCTCTCTCTCTTCTATTCTCATTTAACGTTGGTTTTAAAATCTATTTTATGTACTACTCACTTCTCACTACTTGTTTCTTCTTGTCTCACATTCATAGTATAGTTTGTACCAATGCTGACTGATTAGTTTCAGTTTTGATTAAGGTTGCTTTTTGAAATTAAGTTTCATTTTCTAATGACTGTACAATTGGTTCTTTTCAGTTTAATGGTATAGTTTATACCATGAGTGACTGATCAAACTCAGTTTTAATCATGTAACTTGGGTTTCGAAATGGTAATTCATGTACTACTCATTTCTCAGTTTTTATTTTTTCTCAGTGTAGATATAGTTTAAAGATAGTTTAAAGTACCAAATGGGACTAATCAGACTGAGTTTTAATCATTTGAAATTGGTTTTGTAATGATGTTTTATGTACTGCTCACTTTACACTTTGTTTCCTCTTAGTTTCATAGCATAGTTTTTAATAGAAGTGACTAGAGACTGAGATCTTTCTCTTTCTCTTCTTTTCTCAGTTTCATAGTATAGTTTGTACCTGGAGTGACTGATTTGACAGTATCATTTGAGGTTGGTTTTTATATGATGTTTTATTTACTTCTCACTTCTTATTACTTGTGTCTTCTTTTCTCAGTTTCATAGTATAGTTTAAAATGCAAGAAGAGACTAATCAAACTGAGTTCTTGTCATTTGTGGTTGATGTTGAAATGATGTGTAATGTTCTTTGTTCTAATTATTTGTTGCTTTTTTCTCAGTTTTATGGTATAGTTCATAAAACCAGAAGTGACAGATCAGACTAGGTTTTTATCATTCGAATTTGGTTTTAAAATGATGTTTAATGTACTACTTACTACTCACTATTTGTTGCTTCTTTTCTCACTTTCATTGTATAGTTTATACCAGGACTGACCGATCAGAATAAGCTCAGGGTTGCTTTTTGAAATGAAGCTTCATCTTCTAATTACTCTACACAATTGGTTCTTTTTCCTCAGTTTAACGGTATACTTTATACCAGGAGTGACTGATGAGACTTATTATTTATCATTTACCTCATATGGTATAGTTTGTACTAATACTGACTGAATACTTTGAGTTTTGATTTAAGGTTGCTTTTTGAAATGATGTTTTGTCTTCTACTTACTTTGAACTATTGGTTTTTCTCAGTTTAATGGTGTAGTTTCTACCAAGAGTGACTGATGAGACTTATTGTTCATCATTTACCTCATAGTATAGTTTGTACCAATACTGACTGATTACTTTGAGTTTTGATTTAAGGTTGCGTTTTGAAATGATGTTTTACCTTCTAATTACTTTGAACTATTGGTTTTTTCTTCTCAGTTTAATGGTGTAGTTTATACCAGAAGTGACTGATGAGACTTATTATCAACTTACGTCTGCTTTTAAAATGATATTTCATGTACATCTCATTTCTCAGTATTTGTTCCTTCTTTCCTCAGTTTCAAAGTAAAATACCAGAAGTGACTGATTAGTCTGAGTTCTTATCATTTGAGGTTGATTCCGAAATGATGTGTAATGTTCTCAGTTCTCATTACTTGTTACTTCTTTTCTCATTTTTATAGTGTAGTTTTAAATACCGAAGTGACTCATCAGACTGATTTCCTTTCATTTGAAAATGGTTTTTAAATGATATTTTATGTACAACTTACATCTCACCATTTGTTTCTTCTTTTCTCAGCTACATAGTATAGTTTATCACAGGAGTGACTGCTCCATTAAGTTATCATTCGAGGTTGATTTTAAAATGATGTTTCAAGTACTACATACTTGTCACTACTTGTTTCTTCTTACTTAATTTTATTGTATAGTTATAATACCAAAAGTGTCTGATCAGACTGTGTTCTTATCATTAAGAGTTAGTTTTTGAAATGATGTTTGACGTTTCACTGTCTTCTCACAGATAATTCTTTTCTCATTTTCATAGTGTAGTTCAAAATATCAGAACTGACATCAGACTAAGTTCTATTATTTGATGTTGGTTTTCGAAATATGTTTTGTTAGAAGAATGTACATAGACACTTAACAATTTCTTTATTAATTAGTATTTCATTAATTTTTCATATCTAGAATATTCTTATTGTGTTGTGTGTACAGTTATCTAATGACTTCTGAAATGATCTTTTTGTAAACTTTTTCACCTATGTTCTAAATTCTTCTTTTATGTTTTTGATATAAGTGTGTGTGTGTCATTACTGTTTAGTTATTGCTAAGAAACTTTTGGCTCCTCAAAACTATCGCGTTATGAGCCCAACACGCAAGGCATAAACAATTGTGATCTGAAGACTGCAACAGCTTTAACAGGAGTGTATCAAGATTGCTGAAGGCAAGAAAGTAGTGGTTCCTCCAACTGGTGTCAACTATTGCACTTGGAAAATACAATGCAAGATGTCTGATGCATGAAGGACTATGGGGAATTGTCTCCAAGACTGAAGCTGAACCAGAACCAGACACTGATCGCTATGCTAAGTTAGCAGTCTGCAGGGATCGTGCATTAGCAACAATTGTCTTATCGCTTGATCCATCACTCCTCTACCTTATTGGAGATCCAACTGATCCAGCTGTTGCGTGGGATAAACTGTCAGCAAATTTTTTTACATTGCAATTCATACTGTTTTGTGTTTAATACTGTGTTATTCTTATACAGGTACTTCTATATTTGTGTATTGTTGAGCACAATTGCAGAGGAAGACATGGGCTAATAGACTAACACTGCGAAGACGACTACACTCACTTAAGTTGAAGGAAGGACAGAGCGCTCATAATCATGTGACAAACATAATAAAGACCTTCAATGAGCTCCCTATTGTTGAGGATGAGTTCAGTAATGAAGACAGAGTCGTATACTTGCTGGCAAGCCTACTAGATTCCTTTGATGAACTGGTAACAGCCCTTGAAGCTAGTTCGACTGTTCCAGAGATGGAAACGGTTATAGAGCATCTGTTACGTGAAGAACAGAAGCTCAAGGAGAAAGACTTGCAATCTTCTACAGCTGATCCAAACAAGAGCCATGACAATGAAGCATACAAGAAGAGGACTCCGATATCATTACTGTGGCAAGTTTGGTCACATTCAGCGAAATTGTCGAGACAAGAAGGAAGCAGAAAAACCAGACTTCAAGGAAGCTGGAGAGACCTCTACAGCACCATAGACAATCAAAGTCAAGGCAGAAAGCTAATAATGTGGGGATCAGGAAGCAACAATCCAGCTCGAAGGAGGAAGCTGGATTAGTACATGATCACATTTCATCTGCTGAAGGTGAAAACGAACACAATGGTGTTAAATGGATCATTGATTCTGGGGCTACAAGTCACATTTGTAGTGATAAAAAGCTGTTTTCTGAATTGAAGAAGCTCAAAAGTCCTTGGAGATGATCAAACCCTACAAGCAAAGCATTGTGGAACAGCACACCTTCAACTTAAGTCAGGTTCTTGTACAAGGAAGTAAAAACTTCACGATGTCTTGCTCCTTCCACAGCTCACCTGCTGTTTACTCAGCATATCAAAGGCTGTAGAAGAGGTATTCAGTTAAAGTTTAATGAGAAAGGGTGCATAGTTCGAGATGCCAGTGGACGACTGAAAACAGTAGCATCAAAATCAGGTAATCTCTTCCACGTATCAACTGTAGAGTCACAAAAGAAGCCAGTGACTGAGCAGTGTCACATCTCAAAAGAAGCAAAACAGAACAATTTGGACATCTCAACACAGCAAGTCTCAAGAATTAGCTTAAGGTGAACTCGTAGAAGAATTTGATAATCATGCTACTGAAGATACTTTATCTTCCTGCTAGCCATGCTGCAAAGGAAAACAACACAAAATTTATTCCCCAAAGCAGCAGCAGAAGACCAATGAAACGTCTTGAATTGATACACAGCGATGTATGTGGAAAGATGAGCTCAAAAGTCACTAAGTAAAGCAGAGTACTCTGTAACATTCATAGATCATAGATGACTACACACGCTATGTATGGGTACACGTGCTGAAGAGAAAGTCAGGTGTTTTCAAGTGTTTCTGAGTGGAAAAGCTCTGTGAAGAAATCTCTTGGACGAAGTATCAAATGTTTCCGAAGAGACAATGGAGGAGAATTTACATCAGATGAGTTTGAGACATATCTTCGGAATGCTGGGATCAAGCATGAACTCTCAATTCCAAAATGTCCTCAGCAGAATGGCACTGCAGAAAAAATGAACAGAACATTAGTAGAGATGGTGAGATGCATGTTGGCTGATTCTCAATTACGAAAACCCTTTTTGGCAGAAGCTCTCTCTCGTCTGCTTGCTACATTTGGAATCAAAGTCCCATCAAGCAGTGCCAGGAAAGACTCATTATGAAGCATTGCATAGAGAGAAACCAGCTGTTGGACATCTTAGGGTATTAGACTGTACAACTTTCTCGCACATTGCAAAACATGAAAGACAGAAACTCTCAGGTAAGTCTATCTTCTTAGGATACTCAGAGAACAGGAAGGGATACCGACTACATGATGCATCGAAACGAAAGGTGATCTACAGTCAAGATGTTCAATTCAACAAACAGTCATGTAATGGAACAGAAGGAGAGAGACTCCTTCAAGGAGTAAGAGTCGACTTGATCCTGTGGTGTTAGATAACGAGTTTTCTGAGTCAGAATATGAAGAGGTACCAACAAATGAAACAGCGGACACGCATCTAAAACCACCTTTAGTCACAGAACCAAGTTCTCAGAGCCTCCAAGATCAACAAGAGTTACTGGACAACCCAATCGCTATGGAGTCTGGATGAATGTTGCCAGTGAAGCAACTAGTGTAGTGAAGCTTTGAGTTGTGATGACAAGGAATACTGGAAAGAAGCAATGGAAGTTGATATGAGTTCTCTAGTCGCCAATCATGTCTGGGACCTTGTACTGCCTTCAAAACAGTAAAAAGTAAGTAGGTATTCAAAAGCAAGAGCAGAGAAAGAGGTGAGATATAAGGCTCGCCTAGTTACACAAGGTTACTCGCAACGACAGGGAATCGACTATGATGAAACTTTTGCACCTGTGGCTTGCTTTGAATCTATACGTGATTGCTCTGACAGCTCTCAAGAAAGTGAAGATTCACCAGATGGACATCAAAACTGCTTTTCTGAATGGTGAATCAACAGAGGAAGTGTTCATGTGTTAACCAGATGGATTTAAGAGGGAAGGAGAACTATGTCTGTCGCCTGAATAAGAGTCTTTATGGATTAAAGCAATTTCCTCGCTGTTGGAATGAGACCCTCCATCAACATCTGGTCAAAATGAACTTCATACAGACCAGGAACTTGTGAATACGGGCTACTATTCACAATAAATAGATCACCTGATTGCACTGGATTCACAGACTCAGACTGGGCTTGACATCCAAACAATACAAAATCTACTTCAGGATACTTGCTCAAGATTGGGAAACTTTACTGTGAGTTGGGGTAGCAAAAAATAGTTTGTGTCGCCTTGTCTACTGCAGAAGCGGAGTACCTTAAGCCTACTATTTTTAGCGTCTATTAAATTTTGCTATATTGGCAAGAGAGCTTTAAATCACTAAATTAAATAGATGCCAAAATAATTATTATTCATCACGATGGTTATTATTTATAGTTAATTTGGTTAAAAACGTTAAAATTAGTAATGCTAAACATGACTTTTGCTGATTTCGCTAAAATTAGTAGACGCAAATAATAGTAGGCTTAAGGTTATGTCTGTGACCATGGCAGCTAAGGAAGGTATCTGGTTGAACAGACTGTTAGCAGAAATGAAGATTAAGAAGGAGCCAACCAAACCAGTTGTACTATTTGAAGACAACCAATCTCAATATGCATGTCCAAAAACCCTCAGTTTAATGGACATAGTAAGCATATTGATGTGAAATATCATTATGTCAGAGATGAATCAAAACAAGGAACAATTCAAGTACTGTAGAACAGAGGATATGATCGCTGACATGTTAACTGAAGCTTTGAATGGAAACAAGTTCGAAAGGTTCAGAGAAATAAATGGCAGGAGTTAAAGAAATGATTAAATGAGAAGGACTGTTGGAAGAATGTACACACTCAACAATTTCTTTATTAATTAGAATTTCCTTAATCATTTATATCTAGAATATTCTTATTGTGTGTACAGTTATCTAGCGACTTCTGAAATGATCTTTGTAAACTTTTTCTCCTGTGTTCTAGATTCTTTTATGTTTGCTATGTAAGTGTGCGTGTGTCATAACTATTTAGTTATTGCTAAGAAACTTTGGCACCTCAAAAACTATTATGTTTTATGTTTTACTCACTTCTCACTGTCTTCTCTTTTCTCAGTTGTATAGTATAGTTTATACTAGGAGTGACTGATCACTCAGTTTTATACATCTAAGTTTGGTTTTAAAATAATGTTTCATGTACTATTCATTCCTGAGTATCTTTTCCCAGTTTTGTAGCATATTTTGAAATATCAGAAGTCATTGATCAAACTAATTTTTATCACTTGCGGTTGATTTTAAAATGATGTGTTAACTTCTTTTTAGTTCTCACTTTTTTTGTTTTCTCACTTTCATAGTATAGTTTATACCAGGAGTGACTAATCATACTAAATTCTTATTATTCGAGCATAGCTTGTTACTTATCGATGTATCTTCTTTGCTAACAATTGAAGTACTTCCATATTGGCAACCTTCTGTTTGAAATTTTGGACCATATTATGCATTTAATAACATTCATAGTCTTGCCCCGCCCGTTCACTTACCTGCGGAGGAAGGGTCTGGAGACACTGCTATTTTAATGTGTGCAAAAAAAATTAGGGGGCGTAGCCAAAAGATAAATGGACTGGGTGTATATTACATGACAGTCACATGACTCAGCAGTGTCACGTTGTACCACATGTTTTGATTGCCAGCTGATGATGCAGTGCTGCCTCAGTGGAACTTCTCCCTGGGAACAGAGCTTTACTGAAGGCAAAAGAAAAATTGGAGTGCATTGTCAATGTTCTCAAGGAGAAGTACATCATAAAAAAACGAAGAAGTCAAAACATGTTTGAAAACTGGTGCTGTATGTAGAAGAAAGTGCCAAACAAATTTGAACGGATCAGTGAAGATTAAAAAAAGAAATTAGGAGCTTGGAACTAGAAGTGCAGGATAATGTTGGAAGATTTGTAACAAGCAGTGGTCTAGTGCTAAACAAGAGTGGCTTTAAGTCGTATAAACAGAATACTCCAAGACGTAAATGTTGATACGTAATGTAGCAAGTGCCACAGTCAGTGCAAGCAGTATTGCCTGTTCTACTTTGAAAAATAAGGAAGTGCAAAAGTATCTTGCTGTTGGAATGGGAAGGTTGATGAAGTATGAGCTAAATAGATTGTGTTCTAGACAAGTAAATTCCATTTTGTGATCAAGAAGCTAGAGTGACATTATTAATTTTCCTTGAGTACAGGTACTAGAAGAAGTTAATGAGCACTGTCCTTTGCTTTTACGGTTTCTAAATGCAATTACTGCTACCAAAAAATAAGGTTGGATAAAAAGCTTTGGTAATTGATTCATCTTAAATTTCATATATCTGTGTTAATTCATGTAGATCCAACCACCTTCATATGGTGACCATTGTTTGCTTGATGTTGAAATACAAAAACAATCATATGTCTCTGTTTCAAAAACTCGTCATCAATTTTGTATGCTGGGCATTCGGGAACCATTGTAAGTATTTTCGTATTCCTTTAATTGTTAGTGAATGTCTGTTATTTCTCAAGGTTTACACCAGGCTTCAGAAACTTTCTATTACAGTTAGTAAAAATGCTATGTACTCCTTACACTATTGTCTGAGTAATGGTCACGACTCGCTTGTCAAAAAGTGGCAATCAAGCCTATCACTGGTTGAGGTATGATAACAAGCTTAAATTTAATGTTGTAATGTAGATCACTGATGACATTGATGAGTCAATTAGTTGTGATTTGTTTCCAGATTTTGTAAATAACGATTTTCAATAAAGTAGCATGGAGTCTCACCCTCATAATGAACTAATAAATGAACACATTTCAAGTTCTAATATTCAAGTATATGTCAAGAACAGCTGAATATTTAATACCAATAATAATTATATGTATGTAGGAAATTATGACTGTACCTCAGGCTTCAGATGATGTTGGCAGTGAAAAACCCAGTACTGAGTCGCATGAAGAAGTCTCAGAGAAAGCGACACTAGAAGCTCAGTCTTTTAGTCACTTATCTGGTAACAAATTTATGATACATGTGCTATACTAATGATTACTTTTAGATCCAGCCGTTATTCAACCTGTTGGCATTGATCGTCATCTCCAACAGTCACGTTGGGATGGAGTTTAAATCTGGGAGACAACCTGGACATAACTGTTTGTCCAAGATCACAGCGTATTGACAGTAAAACTCGGTCATTATACTTTTTTCACAGCTTTGCTGTCCATGATCGAGTCGACCTAACTCAAGCATTAGAAAAAAAGAATCATTTCCTTGAGAAAAAGGAGTCAGATTTACCACTGGAGGATCTGCTTTCTTTATCAGATGATCAAGTTCTTTTATCTTATTTTTCGATTCTTATAAGCCGAGTTCTTAGTGAGGAATTGTCTTACTGTAGTAAAAATTTTGATGGAGTGGTCACAAGTCATATAAGATATCTTTACAGTGAAGAAATGTCCAAAAGGTCAGAAACTGTAAGTACATGTATTTAATTAGAAGGATTTAAAACTTTGTTGCCTTTATGTATTTACTTTAAGTTCCTCTAGGAGTAATGGTGCAGAATGAAAATATATTAGAAGAGATGATGAGCATACTTAATAAACTTCATGTTAATGTTCCCTGCAATGAGTGAACAACAACTAATGAAGTAACACAGAAAGACATAAACTGCTTTTTGGAGGAGATCAGTTAACCAGGAAAAGGGCTCAGGCAGCAAAAGATTTGTCCCAAAATCACATCACTCCGGCTGGATGACTTGAAGGGTTTATACCTGTTTGTGAGGATTGGCATGCAAAGATTTTTTTGCTGCTTATTACTATTTAGCTTTATTTTGTTTCTCTTTCTTCTGCAGATGGTTTGGTCATGGCTATATGATACTAAAAGCTTTCTTTAGAAAGGTACCCTTTGCCATTTACGCAACCTTATAGATCGGCAGAATATTTCGGCTACAGCAGCTGATGACTTTAATGCTTGTGAGGACTTCTTCGTTACTGTCGTTCATAGTCATATAGTTGCAGCAACAATGGGCTGCCTGCAAATGAAAACTGTAAAAGATACTCCAATCCACCCAGTTTTGAAGGAAGGTATGTGGCTAGAGAGTGATGATGAAAGGCGAGATGCATTAGATGTTATTAGCAAAGAAATAGTGAAAAATTATGTAGATATATTAGCCCACAACAACTTAGACAAAGATATACAGCAGGATAAAGTCATGAGTTATGCTGTACAGTTATTGTCACAGGGATTGCTGTATTTAGAGTTTCGTGATGCTATCAAGGAAGGTAATGGCAACCGGATTATTCGTTGTTGGAGATATTTTATGCTTACATTCAAAGCAAGGCGACGTAAGAATTATAGTATTGAAGCGCTACATCTCCTAAAAAACTATCACTTTGTTCTAAATCAGAGACAGTCTATGCAGCTAGTTTGGTCCAGGTGCATAACACTCATGGTATACCTGGAAGAAATGTACCTTGTGACTTGTTCATGGAATATTTAAACCGAGTGTGCAAGGAAGCTGTATTCAATCTAGGAAGTAATAAAACACTTAAGGCTATCGAGCGTTGCAGTGAATGTGTAGGGTCCATTAATGAATTGCTAGAGGAATTGGACTGTGAGGTTTCATTGGATGAAAGATCAGGGAGACATTCAATAGCTAGCACTGAGGAAGACAAGAATTTAATAATCAAAACACTACTTTGGGCTCAAGTATTCACTTTCACTAGTGAGCGTACACATTATTGTTTCAAGGATATCAAAATTAATCTAGTTCCAAATTTAAAGCGTAATAAAAAAACAGTAGAATGGATGAAAAAACTTGTCCAGTCATTACTAAATTCTATGCCATGATTGTACTCAATTTAATACATTGATCACTATTGGAATTGTTGTTACTGTTATTATAATGTTATTACTTTTTAAAGTTAAATAAAATAAGAATAAATGAATAATGTAATGATATTTTGCCCAAACATTTCAGACAATCACATTTAGTACAACAAATGTCACAGCAATTACAGCCTTTGTTAATGTCTGAGTGCTTACAATTTTTGAATGATGCAAATAAACATTCACGACGACACAATCTCATGTTCTGAACGTAACTAACTATAGATGATTCATAATTGTCCATTAA
The DNA here is from genome assembly GCF_000090795.2 of Amphimedon queenslandica. Lineage (NCBI taxonomy): Eukaryota > Metazoa > Porifera > Demospongiae > Haplosclerida > Niphatidae > Amphimedon > Amphimedon queenslandica. The sequence continues at coordinate 317,576 of NW_003546261.1, read as the reverse complement.
CCTTTTCGAATGAAGAAGAATGGCAAATGATTGTTGTCCATCTCTCCCAGCCCTTCCTAAACATAGGTCTCAACATTGCCTGGAACACCATAGTGGATGACCACTTTAATGTCACGACAGTCAATGCCCATCCCAAAAGCATCTGTACATATTAAAACTTTTAGGCAGGATGGAGTTGTGTAGTTAGTGACAATTTTCACTTTTACTACAGGATCAGTTCCTTTGAAATACATGTCAACAAGTCTGGACTCTACAATACTGGTGTGTGCTCCAGGTGGATGAGTAAAGAATGATCCTAATCCAACTTTAAAAAAGTATATAATTTAGAACAGTCTGTTTTCAATTTACAAAAAATGATTCTTGGTAATGCAGTTAATTTGTGCTGTAATTCCTCCAGAATGAGATTAAAAAAAATAGATACTTCGTATGTATTGTAGCCCTTGATAGCAACGGATGTGAAAAGAATATTGTCTGTATCTGGTGATCGTAAAATACAACGAGGATCTCTCATGCCTAGCAATCCTTGTACATTCTCCCTGACTTGTTTTGTGGCTGTTGCAGTTAATGCCATGATTCGCACCTTAGAAGGCATTGAACTGCATGCTTCTTTAATTCTAGAAAATGCTTCTCAAATTGTCAGACCCCTATAAAACATGCAGTGTTACATTAACACATTATAATATGGAATACAATCTTCATGCCATTTGACAACACAGTGTGTTTCATCAATAACCATTCCAACAAGAGGACTTTTATAAACTGATGTCAAAAATAGCTCTCTCCACCTATCCACTAACAACTCAGGACTCATAAAGATGATACTGTATGCTCCTTTAAGTACATTTTTTTGCTTCTTGTCATGAGTCAGAATCTAAATAACCAACTGATGCATTTCTTCTCAGTAAGCTCTGAACTTGACCATGGATTAGAGCCGTAAAAAAACTAATAACTATTAAGATGCTCTTGTTATCTGCTGTCTTCCCTAGAGACAGATCAAAAGCATGAGGCAGGCAAGTGAAGCAAATAGTTTTCTCAAAACCTGTTGGTAATACGATAAAAACATCCCTTCCTTCCAAAAAACCTCATATGGCCACACTCTGCTCTTCTTTTAATGAACTATATCCCAACAGATTGCCTGCTTCTGTAATGGCAGAATCCATCCCTAGCTTACTCCATCAGCAACCACGTTTTTGGCCACATGACTTTGCGGCTATGCCTACTATTGTCATAATGACGAGTCCACTTTTGCTGACTCAGCAAGAACAAAACTAGGTGACTCAATGTACCAGACCCTTCCCCACCGTCCACCCAAATGACCGTAGGCAGGAAGGGTCTGGCTAGCAAGACTAGTCTACAGAAGGATACTTCACAGGAAGCATTCACAATTTCCAAAAATGAAAGGGAATGTAGCTGGCATAATTCAGAAAGATAATGTCAGTTTGTGGCTGAAGGCCGACTACCGAAAGTTACTACGTACAATATAGGTGTTGATTCTAAATACTATTATATAAAGTTATTTGCTCTCTTTCCCTCCCTTCCCTTCTGTATGGTCATAAATTGTTACTTCAAAAATTTTAAAATGATGAGAAATCAATTTATCTCACATTTTTAATCATAACAACTGTCACATTTGACATAAATCACAAGTACAAACAGAAAAACACACATCACAGCACAAACTACCCACTGGTCTTTCCTCTGACAATGTATCAAAATCACTAAAAAGCACCTGTCTTCAACAAACAGTAATATTCCTGCAGTATGATGACATGCTTTCTTCTATATACTGAAAAGAAATATCGCGCTTGGAATAGTACAGTGTCACATCAGCCTTCTTGCCATCACACTTAGCTCTACCAGTCTCCTGGATATAGCTTTCTATATCAGAGGGAGGACCCCAATGAATAATTATATTACACTTAGACAATCAATACCCATCCCGAAAGCTACTGTGGTAATAACAATTTGCAAGTGGCCATTGGGATTTGTGAAGGACTTCAGTATAGATTGCTTCAAACAAGGTGTATTGCATGCCTTGAACATGTCAATCAACCTAAAACAATCGTAGTCAGGCATGCCAATTGGATGAGTAAACACTTTTCCCATGGTAGCTTTAAAATAGAGATACAAGTCACTGTAGTCTTGCATTGTTCGACAAAATATAAGTTCTATCTGTTTTTGCTCTTTACACAACTCCTGAACCAATCATTTAAAAGTTAACTCTAAGTCCCCATCTTTCTCAATGACTGAATATACAATGTTTAATTTGTCAGGTGGCTTCACAATGACACTGGCTTATGCATTTCAAGGCTACGGATAATCTCTTCTCTTGTTGACTTTGATGCTATTGCTGTCAGTGCCATTATATGTAAATCAGCTGGTAAGGACCCTCTCATATCTCCAAATTTGCCAAGCTCTTTTCAAAACTTATTACCCCTATTAAGACAGATAAATAAAACTGATGTTTTAATCATAACTAGTGTCACCCCCCTTTACTTATGAAACTAAATTGTAACTTACCATTTTTTCACGAAGTGTGCCTCATCAACAACAAAAGCAACTATCCTCTCAGTCAATGAAGGACTACGCCAAAGGTCTTTCCACTCCATATCAAAAAGAGTCTCTGGGTTGGTAAAAATAATCTGATGATTCCCTTCAATGACTACCTTTTGTGATTCACTGTCATCAGCCTTATTGTTACCGTACACATCAGTGACAATAACTCCTTTACTTCTTAATATTGCCATTTGATCGGACATCAGCACTACTAATGGGCTGATAACTATTGCCACAGAGTGGACGACTTTGTTTCTGATAGACGACTTTGTTTCTGATATCAAACAAACCAGGAAGACAGAAATAGCAAAGAGAGTTTCTAAAGCCAGTTGGCAGACAAACAAACACATAATTTCCTTCCATAAATGAAACAATTGCCTTTTCTTGCTCCTTCTTCAAAAATTCATAGCCTAACTTCCTAATGCATTTAACAAGAGCCATATACATCTTGGCTTTAGCTTCATCTCCCTCCCTCGTCCTCTTCTTTCCTCTTGTCTTTCTTCTTTCCTTAAGAGCAGCCAATTTTTCTAAAAATCACATGCCAAATGAAGGGCATGACCACACTATCACATAACATGGATCATAAACGTGGTTCGAGCAATCTGATTGGGACGCCAATTCTGTGGCATGAAGCACACATTTTAGATAGCAGTGTCTCCGGACCCTTCCTCCACAGGTAAGCGAAGGGGCAGGACAAGAATATAACTTTCATTACTTAATTTTTAATAGCTATAACAATCTGCAAAAAAATAACTGATTAACATATCATAAAAATCACTGCAGATTCCAATTGTTTTATCGGTAAATGGTACAACTCTAAGCAATCGCACTGGTCATGATAAGCAGCAAGAAATTCTCCCTAAGCAGCAAGAAATTCTCCCCTTCATGAATTTTATTCTGCCTTCCAACGAGTCTACACACCCTGTCAGAAGCACTTTGTGTACATGAGTCATCTAAGGGTCAGTTAAAGTAATATCTACTTGTTGCATTTGTTAAAATAAGTGATTTGTTTTTCTTAATGCTTTTTTAATGTTCTGATTAACTCCTTAACTTTTTAAATAAAATGGCAGAGTATTTTTGGATTAAACTTTTTGAAGTTTTAAAGCAACAGTAACACTACATGATATCTTGCAATCAAATCAATGGGCATCAAATGCAACTTCAATTTGTCTTTTGTTATGGTCTGAAAAGTTTCAGCAATTTAAGAGCGTCAGTGGTTATGAAGATTGGCAGCGCTATGCACATGAAGAAGTGCTTATGTGCAGCAACTACTAAACATAACTATTATAGATCTACTCATTAATTATAAAATATGGGGAATCCGGGATAAGCAACAAGACTCCCCTGCAAGGGGAAAGAGCAACAGACAGAGCAGCTGAGAATAACACTTAGTTTAGAGCATTTTGCCGAAGGATTCAGTCACCATTCAATGACAAGCCATACTATGATCCCACAAGCCATTGCATGTTCTCCACAGGGATTAGCAGAGAGCCTGCAGATTGGGCAGATTGAGGTCTCACTGGTTAGAGGAACCTACAACCAATGGCAAAGACAGAACCTGAACTCAGCATCTGGCGGATGGAGACCGAGGGCTGTGGAGGGAATAACACCCAACCAGTCCCTAGCATGACAAATGCTGGTCAAGAGGAGAGCATGAGACCTATCATCTTAAGGTAGAGACAGCAGAATACTGAAAACACACTGATCAATCAGATTGGATAAGGCCCTAGGAGTGATGAAATCTCAAAGTGGTCAAGAGAGGGGAGCTCATCCATGTTAGAGCCTTAGAGGCTGTGGCAAAAAGGGCAAGAGCTGAGTCCAAATAAAAAAGAGTACCTCCAAACCTGAAAGGGATAGAATAAGAGGAAAGCAAGCAGACACGAACGCCAAGAAAATAGCAGGGGTATTAAAAGAAGTCTGATGAAGACCTATCCTTCTTAACTGAACAGGGCTGACCAAGGAGAGGCAAATTCTAATTACATTAGAGAGACAGAGAGCAATGCGTTTATCAAACTCACAAATAATAGAGAGGAGGACTTCCGGAGAAGTTGAATTGAGAGCATATTACAGAACAAAGGAGGAAATATTCCGATAGAGCATCCTCAAGAAGGGAGAGGGATTCAATTGCAGATATTTTCTCTCAATGACTGGACTACAAAAGTTAAGAGGGGCAACGGGAGCACCAAAAACAACAAAGCCTTTTGAAGTGAAGAAAGAAAGATGGACCGAGGATGGCAGGGAGGCTAGTGGAGCCAAAATAAGACACAAAGCAAGTAAGGGAGAGACAAAGGGTGGGCCCAACCTCATCTATAATATCAAGTGCCTACAGCAGAGCAGTAGGTGAGCCAAGTAGGATACCATCATTAAGGTACCAGCAGAGGAGATCAGGAAATTTCCCCTTGATCCTTTCAATGAGAGGAAGAAAAAGGATAGAAAAGGCAGGAGGCCTAAGGATCACCCTGATGGACTGGGACCTAAGGATGGTGCACTCACCAAAAAGGTGTGGCTGGCCTCCATAGCAGCATTCAAGCCATTAAGAGAGAGATGGGATAAGGGACTAAATTTCCTTTATCAGAAAAAATCTATCAATGAAGTTAAAGGTATTGGAAAAAATCCAACAACTTAAAATCAGGGAGGACAAATGACTGTGAAGCTTGGTAGAATCTACAATAGATTTAGAATTCCCACCTCTACCTCATGAAGTAAAAGGATTGATGCAGCATGTGACTTAACAGAAGAAGAAAAGCATTTAGATACCAAATGACATAGAACCTTCCCACCAGACTTTTTCCTGCAGGCTAGAAGGGAGACTCCAAAATGAGAGATATCTAAAGGGGGATATGAACCAGATCCAAGGAGCATGACGAACTGAGCTAAGCTAGCTAAGGTGGATTAAGCTCTGTGGGGACACAGGTCATTTTAAGGTGGTTACAATGAAGTCTGGATGCAGAGTCAATAAGGAATGACCTGACAGACTTTAAAAGTAGCGGAAGAAAAAACAGGAGGGAAGAAAGGAGGGGAGAGAGGGTAAGGTGAAGGATTGGAAGGAGAAGCAGGAGTGGGAGAAGACATAAGATCAGGGGAGGAACGAGAAGGGGAGGGGGAGAGGAAGAGGGGGGAGGGAGGGGAGGAGCAGAAGGAAGAAACCGGACGAGGAGAGACAGGGGAGGAGAGGCAGAAGCAGGACGTTACAAGGGAGAAGTGTGGAGGAAGAGGGAGACTGGGAGGGGGGGGGCATCCTGAGGATGTTTAGCATGCAAAGTGTCAAAAAATCAATAGGGGGAGAGACTAGACCATGAGAACTGAGGGTTGAACAAACCAACCAACTTCTACCACACAACAAACACTACAAATATTACAACAAGAGGCAAATAATCAAGAGGTAGAGCAAAGAAGCTTTCGGGAGTGATCAGCAGCAGAAATTCAGAGAGAGATAATCACTCTCCTTCCATAAGGGGGCCTTCTGCTTAATGAGGGGGTGACCGACCTTGTCTACGCAGACTGTAGGGAGGTGTGAAAAAGACACATTTGGGAAGCATTAACAGATGAGACCAGGCCTACACATCACTGGGCCTAGCCACTATGGCATCAAGAGCATCAGAAACAATCATGGACAAGCTGTTGCACGCACCCTTAAGAATACGATGCAGTAGCACGACCAGAAGGCTGCAAATAGCTTCAAATGCAGGCAGCAAGGGTGATGTGCGATCAGGAAGGCCAGAACCATGGGAGAGAGCAGCAACGCCAAAAGGCTGGCTAAGACCACATCGATTAGAAGAAGGCCGACCACAATTACAGCAGACATTGTTGTCTCCTTTCCCAGGGAAGAGTCAGGGAGACCCTTCTTAATGCAAGCACAGCAACAACAACGGGCTCTCAATCTATTATATTGGCAACAGTGAGTAGTCGCCATCTTTATTGTGTCTTCCCCATTTTTTTCACAATTTAGCTGCCAAAATTAATGGACCACCTACACAATTAGGAAGAGTGAAGTTTATATACGGAATTGTGTGTGATCCACAGACTGTGGCCAACGGAATGATCACTGACTTGAATAGCAACAGAAAGGTATATGCTATACACATTTTATTAACCAATTTGACACAAATGCAACTTGTATATACATGTGCATGTAAAACTGTACACATCTGTACTGCAATGAACTTCCTTTAATCTTTTCTCTCTTCTATAGCTTGATACTCGGTACAGAAAATAAGCTGAAGCAGCTGGTATGAAAGTGGACAACATTACTATGGCTGATGTTGCATGCCCACTCATTACCAGCGAACTATTGAAAGTCTTCCAGCAACAAATGATCCATGTAAGGAACGGTTGTATCTCTGATGACCCTACAATACTGCCATTTGTGTTAACTCTGGACACCATCTTACACAACACCAACCTCTGAGAGGTACTACTAAGGTGAAATTTGTCCACTCTGTACTAGACAGAACCTTTTATACCCAAAGAGGTATAAAAATGGGTCATTGATGCTCAATTGGCCTGTTGGTTGTTGGGGTACAATAGTAGAACACTTAGGGCCCTTAGAAAAGATAGAGTAGCCCCAAGGGTTATTTATTTAGCTACTAGCATACATGTACCATTGTATTGATATTGTTCTGCTAGTATGATGTATCTGCTCAATTTGTAATATAGGCTATGTTCAACATGGCATTAGTACTGAATATCCAGACTGGTCACTGTCGGCATCAGAAACAGAATCGCTTTTTAAACTGTAAGTGAAGTGATTCGTTAGGGTATTTATTTAATGGCCTTAATATGATTGCCTGACCATAATAATTATGTGTTCCAACTCCCTTTGTCTGAAAAAATTATCCACTGAGATATGAGCCTTCACAAATGCACTTTTTGCTTCCTGCCAATTTACTTCCTATCCGTAGGTGAGCTGAATGTGATGTCACAAGAGGCATTGATGCAGATAATTCGATTCCCATAGAGGGGGAAATAATTCTTTATTCTCATGCCTTATAATGTAATAGCACTAATTTAAAGATTGGGATTATTAGCTTTCATTACTCTAAGCATGCCACTGCACAAAAAAGTCATGATACCAGACGTTGGTAAATCTTTTTGTTTGCTATTTTGAGTCTTTTTCTTGCAGTTGCATGCTTAAAATAATATAAACTAATGATGGGCCCAATCTTTAAATTAGTGCTTTTCATTACTAAGCATGAGAAAATAAGGGATTATTTCCCTCTTTAAAGGCATGGATTTATCTGCATCTAGGCCTTGTGACATCCATTGAATCTAGATGCATGCATGCATGCAATGTATGCATTTCTTACCACAGAAGTTGGACTAGATGAATAAAGAACTTGTATTTCATCCTGATGTTGCTCCTACTGTTGCTGTTATTCCATCTGTTGTAGGTACAGGCACTATGTCCCTTCCTCCTCTCAATCCTATCAATTCCTCTTCACAAAGAACTAATACTACTTCTCCTCCTGTAGTCGTTTCCCTTGTGATACTTCAACCTCTCAAGCTCCTACAAGACACTGGAAAAATACTCCTCTCCCCAGTGTCACACCTCCACAAAAGGCATGTCAATATCAAAATTATGCCCTATGTGCAGTGACGTAACTTGTGTTCCCCCTGATTCTAATGACCCCATGAAGGCTATATGGGAGCAGCTATTTGACACTATGCCACAAAGTGGAATGAAGCACCATGGTGCGTGGACTCGCCTGCTGAGATTCACCTGAGGGATAATGTGTTACTTGTACTGCCCCCATTATGATATTATATATATAAGCAACTTGACATTTGAAAAAAGGATAATAGATTTTGACAAAGTGCAACAATGCAATTAGCCAATTACTGCACTGATCCATAAAATAAATTTTAGGCGTGGTCAGCACTTAGCAGTGCAGATAAACATGGCACGTGGGTAGGAGAAAGAAGAAAAGCTGAAATTTATTTTAGCATCTGAAGCTCTATTCAAAGAAAGAGTAAGCACAAAAAATTTGCCTAGATATTTAAAAGAGACTGAGATAGTTTGGTTGCTCTTGCTTTCCCCAGTGCTGCCTGAAAATTTTTCGAAGAGGCCGAATCACAAACTTTGAGCAACTGTAACTCGCAAACAAAAAAGAGATTAGAAAATCCCCACATATTTTTTAATCTAGGTACTTTTCTCTACCTATCAATGCTAATATTGACCAAATAGAGTCAAACACGAAGATTTGGCTAGGAAAAGTGGTCTATTCTTGAAATATTCAGCTTTTGCCACCATGGATTGCTATGAAAATACAATGGAGCTAAATAAATTATCTTTTTCTCAAAGCTTAAAAAGAATTATAACTCAGGAGAGCTCAGTAAAAAAGATATTGACTAGGAATTAACAGGAATTTTCGTGACAGAATGACAGACAGAATGACAACCCAACTGCTTAGTACCCGCCTACGCAAGCGTGGCGAGTCCAATAATAGGTGCAGTAGTCCTAAAGTTTCTAGAAAAGTACAAATAAAATGCAGGGAGGAGAGAAACTAACACAAGGGAGAGTACTCTAATTATCTCTGTTTACTTTGGGTATGCAGAGACCTGGTTGCTGAAAAAAAAGCACTCAGGCTATTGAGATGGGAACTGTGAATGAAGAAGCAAGGAAGGTTCTTGCTCAACTCCATCAATCTCTAGTAGATCAGCCAACATCCATTACTGCCCTTCTTCATCAAACAGCCCGAGCAGCTACTCTAGTAATTCCTCCTGTTCAACTTTCCTTAGGACCTCCTGTAATTCCTGACACTGTAGGAGCAATAGATCAAAAGAAGCTGACTGGTAAAGGTCCTACTATCTCGCAACCAGAGTCATCTACACCAAAACTACCAAAAAGGGCACAAACTGGTGACCTGTAACGTTAAAAACGGACGGCCACAAAAATGATTCCAAGGAACAATTTTTGAAGACAAATTTTTGGACCTACTTGAAATTTAAGTTCCGCCCAGGCAGCCCTGCACCATGTGCACTTTAAAGTGCAGCTGTCAATCTAGTCTATTATGGATGCTGAAGGCTCTAGTCCTGGCTCTAATATAGCTGGTTCTACATCTAATGATCCTATATTAGACCATGCTATTTACTATGTGCTACACAATAATTCTAATGACCGATATGGGCAGGATCTCACAACAGAAAAGAAAAGAGCTGTTACAAAAAGAGTTGTTAAACTCATTGTTGAAAGAGGAGAGGTGTACTTTATGAAGAGAAATAAGAAGTTTCGTTAATGATTATTATTCCTATAATAATCTTACCACTTATTCAGATGACAGTAATTAGAAGTAAGAAAGAGCAGCAGCAAGTATTACAGTCGAACCGCACCCTACCAAAACTGGAAGAATTTTATTTGCTGAGGAAATGGGCATTAACCAAAGAAAATGTCTACCAAGATGAGTATACAATCATCCTGCCACCTGACCAGAAGTCCATTCCTACCTGTATAATTTTATTTGCGGAGTCATCAGAGAATACTGTTCACAAATTAATAATTAGTTTTAGTATTTTTGTCATAACTAACTTTTTATAATTGCAATTGTTATGAAATTTTAACAAGTTGTAAGTTATTAAATCCTGCGCGCTGCAAGCAAGTTTCATTGTATTCCTAGGATCTAGTAACGAGTTATAAGGTAAGTTATTAGTGTTACTGGCTTTCCAACTACTGTTGTTTGTAGCTTTCTCCCTAGTCTAAGTCATTTGGTTCGGCTGCCACAGCTGCATTAATAGGAATTTAACCTATTGCATTTTTTTCAATTTGTTTCTGCAAACATTACTTTAGCTGTAGTGGAAAATATTCAATGGTAAGGTTAAACAATATATTATGAAATATGTATGGTCATGTATATAAATATAGGCTTCTTCAAGGAGAAAACTTGTATTTGATGTTGCATATTGTTGCAGCCTTTGCACAACCTTGCTCTCTACTCCAAATCAGTGGTCTGATGAAAAAGCAAGAGACTATGCCATCACCCAGCTACATTTGACAGATGCTACATCCATTTGTAGTCAGTGCAGGAGAGACATCGGTAAGCTGCTGAGGAATGAAGATGTAATACCGAACTGGAAAAAGAAAAAGGTCACAATATCTCCATGCTGCATACATCAAAGTGCCAACAACTCAAAACACAACAGCAAATGGTCAGATATGGAGAGACTATTGTCAGTGGCAGATCTAAGGTGTAAATACGATACCATTCTGATCCAAACACCCTTCTGTGAGGAGCATTACCAAACAGATTATCAAATTCATAACCAAGTTCAGAAATCCTGCATAACTTGCAGTTCATCACTTAGGATAACAAAACCTAGATTTTGTCCAAATCCTAAAAGAATACAGACTATATTGACAGAAAAAACAGGATATGAGTATAAAATAAATTCAGGCGACAAAGAATGTCACAAGTGTTACACAATACACCTTCAACTGTTACAGGAAGATAAGGTCATCAGTTCAGACAGTAATCTGTCAAGTATATTTAGTACTTGCCTTAATGAGTTGCCAACTCAGGAGTTAATAAAAACAGAAGATGATGTAATATCTTACGCAATAACTAAAACAACCATAACAGTAGGGAACAACTTATTACAAAAAGAAGCAGTGCTTCTAGCTACGGCACATAATAGATTTTGCCATTATGCTCAGCAAATTGCACACCTACGTCAAATCAATATTAGTATGTCCATCAAAAATTTAGTTTCTGCCAAGTGGGTATTACTCCAGCTTAAAAGTAATTTATGCCAGCACATGCTGTTCGCTTGTCGTGTACACAAATATGGAACCCTATTATATCGACCAGGCAGACATGATAGGATTTGCAGCAGAACTACTGTGGAAATTTAAAAATTATCAAGCTACACAAAACATCGATGTTGATGAGCCTATTGATGGAGAGCAAGAAGGTATATCTAGCAAAACAGCAGGTGTAGCAAAGGTAATAGATAATTTAAACGACAGAGTACATGAAACCATTAACTCTCTACTCAAAATAGATTCTCATGATCCTTTTGATAGTTCTACTATGAACATTAATGAGGCGATTCAAAACACAGATCCAATTTTGTTTATTGCCATAATGTGTCTTACCAAATCATCTGTAGAACGCAAAGAAAAGTCAACTGTCACCAATCAATCTTCAGTATACCTATAAAGTCAAACAAATTAAGTGTTTCTTTATTTTGTGTGCTGTTTTATTCTGCACAGACAATCGTTGTTCCATGCCATTACACACATTATTAACCGACATTATTCAAAGTCAAGGTGGCTCACAGCTACTTATTAGAATCTTAAACCGAATCGGTGTATGCTCTTCTATTGATGTGCTGCAACGCTATATACGCTATCAGGTTTCGAATCCTACGAATGATAGTGACACAGAAAATGCAACAGTTGAAATAGTATCAATTGACAACATTGATTTTTTGCATAGTTATGCACATGTTTTTCATGGAACAAGTGAAAAATCATGGCATGGCACAACAATACAAATTGTTAAGCCGCTCCCATCACTTACATTAGCAATGGAGTTACAAGAAGAGGAAATGGAGACTTCTGAGTCCAGAGACAATGGAATATTACACAAAAGAAATGAGAGACTATCACCTTTTCCATCTCCTCAAAAAGACGTCACATCACCTTTGCCTAAAAAATTAAGGAGAAAAAGAACTGGTGTTGACAGTGTTCTTTCAATTTGCAATCAAAACATAACAGAGCTACTATCAAAGTATAGTGCACAAATCACACATAGATGCATTACAAAAGCTTTAGAGGATTTTGTTTGTAGTGAAGAAGGAAGCTATACTTTTGCCAATTTCACCTCAGATATCAACACATATATGTTGTACCACTACACAATACATAAAAAGATCCTGGGGATTGTTTCATTGATATTAAATCATTTCTTTCACTAATACGGCCTACTCACACAGAAGTTTCAGGAGTGAACTACATTGAAGTGTTACATGCAGTGGCAGACAGTAAGAAAACTATCATAGCTCTTTTAGATGATCTTTATGACAAATATGCAACAAGGAGACAAATGGAGCATGTAATTGTGGAAGGAGATGCTAAAATATTTGAAGTATTACAAAACTTAAAATTTGAGTATGGAAATCAGTATAGGTGGATAGTCACATACCCAGGTGACTGGCATCTACTAAAGAATTATCAATTCCCCCTAATGAAGGCATATTATGATGCTGGTTTAAAATCTTTGGCAAGAAGCTGTGGGTATCAATTAGCCTCAATACAAACTTGTGGGCAGTTCAAGAGAACTCACAAATTCATAATGGAAGCATGGGAGTCACTTTATCGCACAATGCTACATATTTTTATACGTTCCCTACCAGGAACAGTTTGCTCATCATCATCTGAATTAATCTCACTTCTGCAGAATTCAATAACACATGATTCAGACTCTACCTTACAATGCGAGGAAATATTGCAGAAAGCACTTAGTACCACAGCTGCAGTAAGAGCAACTTTTTTTGATGAATTCAAAAAATTTGTACAGAGAAAAGGTAGAGAAGATGACACTTGGAAATTTTGGATTCAGTTTGTTTTTACCGATGCATTGGCATACATTGGTCTTTACTTGGCAATCAGAAGTGGTAATTGGTCTTTACGCATTGCTTGTGTGAAAAACATGGCAGCAATATTTACAGCATTCGATCACCAAAACTACCAAAAATTAATTACTCAAAATTTGTGTGACATAAAAGACATGCCTCCAACATTGCTTACTTTCTTTAATCAAGGTGCCTTTGTGGTAAATATACAAGGGCGGCAATGGCATTCAGTTGGAATTGATGAGGCTCATGAAATGCTAATCAACAAGTCTTGTAAAACAGCTATTGTAAAGACAAATCCAGATTACATAAGTCGCATTGCAAGATACTTACCACACAGAGCTCGAATTCTAGACAATTTCCAGCACCAAGTTCTACCTAAGGAAAAAGAAAAAAGAAAGTTACTTTCATTATTGTCAAAGAAACCAGAGGATATCAAAATGCAGACAAATATAGAGCAACAAGTGAAGTGTCTGGCAGACTATTCCTTATTAGATCATGCAGAAGGTAGAACTCAACTGATAAATCCTTTCACTAATCAAATTCCAAGCCAAGAACAAAACAATGACTTAATGAATTTTCGAGAGATTGGCCAGAAGAAATTTCTTCAGAGGATTTCTGCTATAATTTTGAAAGATCCTAGTGTAACTGCTCCTAACAGAAGAAATAATTTAAAAACATTTTCTGATAAAAAGAAGAAAAGTCGGCAAATGTCACAGTTAGAAAAGGACAGGAAACTTATTGTTTTAGCAATGAGGAAAAAAATGACTTTTTCAAGAAGGACTGGGCAACCAATTCAAAATTTAGAGGAACAGCTGATCGAACTACCCCTAGCAATTTGTGATAACAGTGGCAATCTTAATAAAGGGCAGAAGAGTTAGGTTACTAAGCATTACGAGAATCGTTATAATGCTGCTAACCCACCCATGTTTGGTACCAGTATGCCTTGGGCTCCTGAAGCTACATAACTGAGGGTATGTTTTTAATTAATACAACACCACTTAATACACATAAGACACTTTGTCATACGTGAATTTAAGCATGGCTGCCAAAAAGTGCATGTAATTTTTGACAACCCAGGAGCTTTAGGTCAATCTCCTACGTTTTTTGAGCAAAAAAGGCAAGATTCTGAACAATCTGAATGCACCAACCATTACTGTGATGACATGGTAGGAGATAAAAAAATCAACCCCAAAAAATGGAGAGAAGATTCCATTCAGTGCTGTAATTGCAAGATGCAATTGGTTATTTTTTTGGCTAACTACTTCCTAAACAACATCAATGTACACTTAAATTCTGGTCAAACACTATATGTAGCTGGATGTTTTGAAAATGACATTTCTAGAACAGCATGGTATAAGAAGCATTCCTTTGAAGCACAGCCAGATCCAGAATACAGTTCAAATGCAGAAGAAACTGACTCCAGAATATGGTTGCATGTGAATAAAATAGACAAGAATCGTGTCCTAGTAATATCCCCTGACACAGATGTCTACCACATTGGGCTACCTTTGAATTGCACAAAGAGAAAGGAAGTAAATGTTTAACTAAGTGCTGTAAACTCAAGGGAATTAAAAATTATATACCTAAGTAAGTTTATCAGTGTTCTTGTAAATGACCCAGACCTGTCAGGCATAGACACTGAAAGAATACCACTAATTATGCAAACCATATATATCACAACAGGTTGCGATTATATATCTTTTTTTCAGCCAGATAGGAAAATCTACTTTCTTAAAGTATTTTTATCAGTATAGCAATTTTGTTACAGCAGGTGACAATGCCAAAACACCTGGTACATTAGCAGACACAGCTCAAAGCAATGAAGACCTTGGCTACCTATCATTTCTACATCTTGTAGGAACCATCTATTTCAAAAAACATGCATCTTGCTTTGAAGAAACATCACCTGAAACCCACTTTAACTCAATTTATTCACATACTCGAGATGCTAAATCTAATCATTTCGAATGGCTAAAAGATATCAGAACAACCATATGGGATAGAGTAACCTTTGAGAACGAAATGATACCAACAAATGAGGCACTCCTTTCTCATTGGAAATGAACATGCTGGATATCAAATATGTGGAAGCAAGCAGATCATAATGTTATTACCTTGGATGATATGATTGGAAATGGATGGTTACAAGATGGAGATAATATAAAAATTCAACGGGACAGTGATGATAACAGACAACAATTTAAACACAGAGTTGCAAGGTTATTGCAAGGTTGTTCCTGCAAAAAAGGTTGTAAAACTTCAAGATGTAGCTGCAAAAAAAAGGAGAAAGGTGCAATGAAGGATGTGAGTGTAAAACAGTGAAAATATGAACACAAATGATTCAGATATGGTGGATGATGATGAATTTGAGGAGATATTTGGGAGCGATAATGAAGTATACGAAGACTTAATTGAAGAAGAAGTAATGGAAATAAATGATAATGATGATGATGATTCATTTTTTAACTATTACAATATAAATTTTACTAATACAGTAGTCAGTAAGCATTCTGATTGACCACAACTGCTATCAATACCAAATTTTACAACAAAGGTGGAACAACAAAGGGCTAAAGTATACCAAAGAAATAAGTTATTTTGCCAAAAAAATATAAAGTTACAACAGAATGTTTGAGTATGGTTATAGGTTCAAACTTAGGAAAAGTGCACATAGAAGTTTAGCATGTACGTGTACTTAGGAAAAGTGCACATAGAAGTTTAGCATGTACGTGTAATTAATAAAAACGCTCACCTACACCTTCTCTGGTTATTGCTTCGAGGCCTAAACGCATTAAGAAAATGCTATGGCCTTTTATCCACAAGAATGAAGTAAAGCAAACCAGCTTAGAAAATTAGCCAAATATCCGCCATTATGACATCACTTGGAAAATAAAAGTCACATGAGCTGTCATCTGGTGGGACTGTATACCTTCTCATGGTGTAAAGGCTTCACAAAACTTTTTTCAAGTCGATTTCTATGGTTATTTGATTACTTTAACCATTTTTATGCATGTTGTGAGAAGGAATTAGTCTAATTCAAAGTATTTACAACTTTCTGTCTACATGAGCCAAAATGGAGGAATGGCACATTCAGAAAACCTGTCTCGTATTTCAAAGATGGTAAGTGGGACAATTAATTTTTAACATTGAAACTTGAGTAAAGTGGTATGCAAGTGCTTTGAATGCTGTAATTTAGTTGAATCTTTTTTAGGCTG